>NW_027271026.1:1867500-2070000 GCF_040938485.1 Diadema antillarum
AATATGATTAAATTTTTTAAATGCTACTTCAGGGTCTTAAAATATAACATTTTAGCTCTATTTTGCAGAAATCCCCATTCGATTTGGTTAAGCGGTCACAGAGAAATGTGGATTGTTGTAAAGCATGTCATGAATCGGATTCTTCCGAGTTTAGCATTTCGTTGATCTTGTGTGTGAATAATAGATAGAACTTGGACAGAAGAGATTCCCGACATCCTCTACAAAATTCCGTATTTCTCTTTGACCACTGAAGCAAATCGAGTGGGGTTTTCTGTAAGATGTGGGCAGTGAGTTATAGTTTCATACTCTGAATTTGTATTTAGATTGATTTACCATTTTTAAAGATATCATCGCGGAGGACACCGTTGTAATTTTTGGGGGACATACTGTACAATACGAGTGTTCCCTGTGAGAAATGTATGCTTCTGTAGCTTTCTTGAATTCAATGTTCTGATGAGATTAAAACACTGATTTTTACCCCCTCCTCTTTTTTTCTGCAGGTTAATGAGGCATTCCTTTACATGAAGAATAGGAAATCTACTGGCAAAGTCGTCATCACTGTCCAATAAGAGGAAACTTCTTAGATTAACATAGAAAGAAAAAGAGAAAGAGAGAGAGAGATCGGAAACAAGAAGTCAAAAAAATGAAGTGACATTCTAATATAGGAATTTGTTGCTTAAATCAAGTTAATTCATTTGTAATTGTGTTGATGGATGGCAGGTGTAAGAACAATTTAATGATTTAACAATGAATTCAATAATGGACAGCCCTTATTATAATGCTAGTTGAAAGACATTTATATGAATGTAATGGCATGACTCAAAGAGCAGTGGTATGCTTGTACCAAAATTTTATTGTTGATTATCTACTTTAATTTAGAGTTTGCTGTCAGAATTATATGTCTTTATATATCATACGTGGAGACAATGATATTTTAATATTGTAAGAAGTTAGAAATTCACTGCAAATAATATGTAGATAGTTTCAGTGCCGTAGGTAGTTACAGGGTCCCAAATTCTATTATACTGAAATTATGAATCTTTTATCATTGCAAACCTCATAAGAAATTCTTTAACCTATTGAACACAAGTCTTGAGTATACTTGGGCAGGTGTCTATGGGAAATGCGTATTGTAGCAAAATCGGCCTGTCCTCAGCGGGTTATTAATAATTCTTCAATGTGACATGGCTTTGGAACAGATCAAAATGCTCTGAAGCAATTTGGCGGCAGTCATCTGAACTGTCTTATATGTAATATTAGCGTAAGAATCATATTTCGAGGTAATCGCGTTTCAAGTTTACACATATTCCAATCATGATTGCTACACTTTTATGTCGGGCATTTCCAATTATTTTTGTAATACGCCAGACTTTAATTCTTACTTCAACGTGTGATGCTTTCATCAAATTGTGTTGTTTGGAAATATGCAAAAAATCGCAAGAGAGGTACATGTATGTTTTTTCGGTCTGCAAAGACTATTGTCATTTAACATTTTGTGTCTCTCCAGTATGACAGTTTTGTTGACTGCGTGCACAGTACTTACATTCACCGAACCGTTGTATATCACTAATATTACATGCAAAGTCTATGTGCCCTATACAACGGTTTGGTTGACCTTGCGCACTGTGTTTGCGGTCATCTGCATTGCGGTCATTGCGTTTTTTTTTTTAATGCACACACCTGTGGGGAAAAGTAATTATTGAAGCAAAGTGAAACAGCAAGACTATAAAAGTGATAATCACACAAAGATTTCACCAAGTTTGAAGATGAGAATTTCACAATATGAATAATGGAATGTCCAATTGCCCAAATGTCAATGAATATCGAAGTGACAGAAAATCTCAGAATTGAAAATTTGACCAAATATAGGATATATGTCGGTTGGGATGACCACCGACAAATCAATCCCTAGAAGCATTTCAATGGTAACTTGGAAGAAAAATATCTTAACGTCCATTCATATGTCATTTCATCAAATATCATCTTTCCGTATTTGTATTATGGTATTCATTAGAAACACCCTGAACACTTTCCTAGCCAGATGTTAAGGCATCCACACACATTAACTTTTATCAAATTTCACCTTTATCAAAGTGCTCAGGGATATATGTATAGCGAAATAAGAATGAATGCAGTGATTTGTTCAGTTTCTCTCACATACAATCATGTAGACTGCCATTTTTAAAATTTGATTTGCTTTACTTTCATCTCTCAATTTGTTCTGAAAAAAAAAATCATGTCTGTTAGCAGTAATTGGGCAGAGATTTATTGCAAGTGATAATACATATACATGTATTTCATTTGTCAAAGTCAAAATCAGTGTAAAATGATTTTGGAATAACAACTCAGGAATGAAGAGTAGTGGAAACAATGGAAATGTGGCATGTACAAGTGCTTAAGTACAATATGGGAATATTTATATCTTTTGTAATAACTGTTAGTGACCTGAAGGACTGAAATGTATGTTTAAACATTTGATAAACCAAACACTTTCCTTCTCTTTCAGTCCATGTAAAATATTAAGAGAATTGCAGAACAATTTAACAGATTAAGACAAGATCAATGAAAGCATAGAAGTATATGTGAAATAAAGCATAGAAGTATATGTGAAATATGTGCAAAATTTCTGTCTATTTAAAGCAGAATTATGTTTCTTAAAATAACACATTCCTAGAATATGTACTTGATGTCCGTCTTTTTAATTGCCCCAGTAGGAAATGTACAATATTAATTCAATTTAGTGACAAGGAATGGTATGCATGGAAACTTTAATTTTGTTCACACAATTTGAAAGAATGTTATTCTTTGGTATTTTTATTCTTAATTACAGAATGTCATGAAGATAAAGAGCTACCATGTCTTTCTTTTTGGCATCAATCTGCAATGTATGTCACATGTATAAATACTCTTGATTTTGTATACTTTATGAAATGCAGACCTATTTTGCATCAGCTGTGGTTACTTCTTTTGATGTTGGCATGTGTATTGCCAATGATGCACATACTCCACTTACAAAGTCCAAGGGTGCATGGGAATGGATGTTGCCATGGCAACCCCTCCAAGAGTCTTCCAGTAGACCCCCACCTGTTATCTTACAGCAGGTTTCATGACCACATCTCCAGTGCCTTATATACCCTTCACTTGATGCTCTCCCAACTTTGCCTAGTCATAAGTTTTGGAGCCCCAGGAGATGTTGTTCCTGGTCCTCTCAGCATCGTCAAACTTTTGGAGATGGAACATGGTTTTGAAAAAGTGGATTTTGTGCATCAGCTGACACAGCTATGAGTTTGGCATGAAGAAATGGATGTGTTTTCTGAATTTTCTGGTAAGATGTCATTTGTCAAAAGATAAAACTTTGGTTAGTTTATCAAGTTGAAAAATGAGTTGTTATTTCATTTACAGTGCAGAGTGCCAAGAATTCAAATTTATAACAACTTCTTTTTGCTTTTAAATTTGGGCATCTTGTGTATCACGATAATAATGGCATAAATTGGTAGAGGTTCATTAGTTGGTGGAGCAGTGACATGATAGTTCATGATATCCCAAACTATATGATGTAGAATAAAATGAAATCTGGATGAAAAATCAGGACATCTCTCCCCCTGGTCAGTCAGTCTTGTTTGAGACATATATTCTGCATAGATATGTTACAGTTCAGCCATGTATGATGAAAGCAGATACTGTCGTGTCAGTAGCACTGTGATTGTGTGTCTAAAAGTGCTAGCAGTGTTTGGATTTACTGAAATATTTTGGTACATGTATATTACAAGATCTTCTGATGCTGATTAAACTGTAACACAAATGAACATCATTTCAGGTTTCTCTTGTAAATTGTGTTTGTTGTGTTAGAAAAATCAGTGCTCATATTTTTCTCAACTTTACATTAATGTATGTATACATGTATATATATCTATAAAAATAATATAGACATAGATATAGATATAGATATAGATACACATACATATAATAGAGAGAGAGAGAGGGAAAGGAGGGAGATTGAGAGAGGGAAGGAGGGAGAGCCAAGATTTGTCAACTTGTAAAATTAATGTTGACTCGACGCACAAAGAAGAAACAATTTAAAACATGGGACATTTTTATTGTGTCTATCTATGTGATGTGGCTTATGTGAACATGGCTCGTGCTAGGTTTAGTATTATGTAGGGCCTACTATGTATTCATATTCACAACAGTAGGTCAATATAAACTCCGTTAGAGATGTAAATTCGACGAATTTTCACCCATAGGGCTTTGTCAAGTCAATACATTTGACACTTTATTTTGAAGCAGATCAAAATAGAAGATGCGTCGTCACTGGTAGCGCGTCCATAACAAAATGCGCACATACACAAATAGCGCACAAGGGCGCACATACACAAAAAGCGCACAAAGTAGGACGTCACAAAGAAAACTAGGAACCTTCCTATACTTTCTTAGGACTCCGAGCAGAAACTGCTGTTATTCATATATATATAAATATATATGTATATACATACATACATATATTCACATTTATGTACATCACATATATATGTTTATGTTTTATAGATTATACACACGCATGAAAATATATGTATTGATATATAGGGCCTATATGTATACATAATTAATGATGTCCAATACACTTTCAAAAGCTCCTGATAAGAAAATAAACATGAACTTCACATTGGCTCTGTACAGAAAGCATATCACAGCTAGGCCCACCACTAGCAATTAGTGCAGGGAATGTGTGCGTGTGTTTAAAAGAAAGTGAACTTTTGTATAATTCTATGATTTTCCTTAAATCGGTACAGATGTTTTTCAAAGCTATTTATATTTAATGGTACGATATAGTAGGCCTATGTGTTAAATTACACTATATATATATATATATATATATATATATATATATATATATATATATATTATGATAGGTGTGTGTGTGTGTATGTATGTATGTAAGTGTGTGTGCAGAGAGGGACTTCACTCAAAACACCATTGACATATGGCATGTGGTCTCCTACATAGTGGAAGAACACAATTCTCATTTCTTTGATTTCAAGTTCAATATATTTGGTATTGCCAGTACTTTTTATCTGCTCCACTTTGCCACCCCCCCCCCCCCCATCCACAAGCATGCAGCTCTTACCCCCACCCCCCCCCCCCACCCACACACACACACACACACACGCGCACACACCACAAAACAAAACAAAAAACAAAAACACAACCCACAGAGGAAAGATACACGAATTGAAAGTGGAAAGAAAAGGAAATCTCGCTTAATATTATGATAAAAGATAAATTACGCCTTGTTCGAAGCCTCCACTACCCCCCCCCCCCTAAAAAAAATACATGTAGAGTTGAAGTTTAAAAAAAATGGAATCTAGTAATGTTTGTGCACCTTCATGAGTTGTAGGAAACAATATACACACGATCGCACACCACGTGGGTTTACGCGGAGCAGCAAGTTCATGTGTGTGATCGTTAATAATTGGGCACACAAACTGTACCGCCAGCTTGGCGGGTCTCTGTGTGTGTCTGCGTCATGCCTGTGCTGTGTGCTGGTCGCACGTTGCGGCAGAGCGCGGCGCTCTAGCTATCATCTTTGGTTGCGGGATCCGGACGTGTCCGCGACGGCTACATGCTGGTGGTGGCGTTGGGTACGGGTCGGTCGTGTGTGGATGGCTAGAGCGCGTACGTGCCTCCAAATAAATCCGCGATGGCGACGCCGAGCTGCTCCGAAAATCCGAACACTGATGACGAGAAAGACGCTACAAATCCAGCTCTCCAGATGCAAAGAGTGCTGGATACCTTCCTTCAGTCCTTTCTGGCCTCGAGCTCTTCTGCAGGAGGGAGCGATGGAGACCACATCAATAACAATATCAAGTTTTGTCAACTGCTGACCGAGGTAAGCGAGAACCGCTTCCAGGTTAGCAGCATTGTGCGTGCCCCAAGACAATCCATCACAGTATTCCATAGGTTTGCTCGGAGCATGCAGCGCTCATCGTGGAGCCCGATGCCGAGCCACCGACACCAGCCAATGCTCTAACCTCATTCGTTTGTTTTGGTCCTCGAGGCCCTAGCCTAGTCTAGACAATAGAGGTGTACTGGAGCGGAGCCCGAGGGCTCTTGGCAAAGCGAAGTCTCTTTTGTTGTATCCCGTAACTGATTGTGTTTACTAAATGTGAGCCAGATATTAAAAGTGATTGTTTCCGCCAATGTTTTTGTCGGCGTTTGTTTTTAAATTTTACTGTGTAAAGTTATGCACTTTTCAATTGTAGTCGCGGCCCCTGGGTACCCGGGGATGGCCGGGACTTGCAACCAAGTTGGGCGGGGATTTCAGCATTTTTTTCGCCTGGTTGGGTCGGGAATAGACCGGGCTTTGTCGGGGGAAATCCACTCAATTTGCCCCGGTGGGCCGGGGATATACCGGGGTGTTGTCGGGGGAAATTCAATTATTTTGCCCCGGTGGGTCAAGAATGGACCAGGATTTGTCGGGGGAGATTCACTTATTTTGCCCCGGTGGGTGGGGAATAAACCGGGGCTTGTTGGGGGAAATTCGCTCCAACCAAATGGCAGGGATTTGGGGCGGGAGTTTTGGCCGGGATTGTGCCGGATTTTGCTTGAGAGTTGACCGTGCACCGCGTAATTTGTACCATTTCCAGTACGACGGTAATGTGACCATAAAAATTTTGCTTGACTAGCAATTTCCTGCTATTGAGGACTCAGTAACATTGCCCAAAAGTCGCATAAACGCCTGAATCACGTAAGAAAATTGAGCCTTGCGTGAAACATGCGCGATTTGCGCATTACATTTGTAATAATAGAAATAATTAAATTGTCTGACGTGGAACCTTCGTATTGTCCGCCGATGTGCAGCGGATCGGCGCTTTACGCGATCCATGCGGGCTCAGTCACACTGCCCAAAAGACGCGTTTAAATCGCATAAATCACGTAAGAAATTTGGTTTTGCGTGTTTGTCCGTCGAGAATTTGACCATTTTTGCTGATTTACGCAAGGAAAATCACCGATGAATTGCGCAAGAACTACGCGGAAAGATCACGCAAAAATCACTAATATAGCGCCAAATATAGGCTACGTGAGTTGTTATGATTCATCGATCAGTATTTCATAAGTATTACATGCGCTTATTTGCGTGTTCTGTGAGAGATACATACGCCAATATTTTTTTTCAGTGATTTTCAGTGATACGTACGTAGGTGTTACAAGCGCAAAATATGTGTCATCATTTATGTCTGCTAATCGTTAGTGGAAAGTCAGTGAATGCAATAGCGGCAACATTTTTGGAACTATCGCTGATATTCCACGCATATTTCGCGCATTGTTCGCGTAAGAACCATGCAAACTACGCAAAAATTACGTAAAACAGCACAATACTGCGTATACTTTTACGCGAAGCCGACTTTTGAGTTGCTCAAAACCCAGAATCGTGGAAAGGTTCCACATCAGACAAACTCATGAAATGCGCAAATCGCGCCTGTATCGCGTAAAAGGCTCGAATTTCTTACGTGATTCATGCGTTTACGCGACTTTGGGGCAATGTGACAGGGCCTCAAAGACTCAAAACTCGGCTTCGCGTAAAAGTTTACGCCGCGCAGTATTGCGCTGTTTACCTACTCTGTAAAAAAATTTAAAAATATTCACTCTTGAAGGAGTGAATACAAAAAAGAGTGAATTTAGAGTGAAATTGGAGTGAATTTTGGGTGAAAATGTTCATTTTCACTCGTTTTGGAGTGATCTCAGGGATCACTCGAAGATTTTGGAGTGATCCCTGACGTCACTCTAAAAAGAGTGAAAACAAACATTTTCACTCAAAATTCACTCCAATTTCACTCTAAATTCACTCTCTTTTGTATTCACTCTTTCAAGAGCGAATATTTTCACTCGTTTTTTTTTAGAGAGTAATATTTGCGTAGTTTGCGTTGTTCTTACGCAAACAATGCGCGAAATATGCATGGAATATCAGTGATCGTTTGCGAAAATGTTGCCGCTATCAAGTTCATAATGTGCGAATTATGCGCGATTCATACGCAATTCATTAGTGATAAAGCGCAAATTATGAGTGATTTTCCGTGGACCTCAGTCGTCGCGCACAACCAGGAATTCGCCCTATTTGGAGCCTTTGAGTGCCTTTGCACTGAAAGTGCGTGGTTTAGTGATTTTTGAGTGATATGTCCGTAGTTCTTGCGCAATTCATCGGTGATTTTCATTGCGAAAATCAGCGAAAATTCTCATCTGACAAGCACGCACAATCAAATTTCTTGCGTGATTCATGCGTTTACGCGACTTTTGGGCAGTGTGACCGGGCCTTGAGGGTCGGGACTTGGCCGGGGATTTCTATGCAAATATGCCCGGCTTGTCGGGGACTTGGCCAGGGATTTCTGCACAAATATTGCCCGGACTGTCGGGGAATTGGCCGGGGATTTCTACTTCAGCTTTGCCCGACCTGTCGGAGACTTGGCCGGGACTTGGCCAGGTGGTGTAACATCCGAAAATTGGAAGTGGGATGCAAGTCCCGACCATCCCCCGGTACCCAGGGGCCGGGACTACAATTGACAAGTGCATTACTAACACTAACAGGAGTTACGAGTTCCAACAGTCAACATGTTAAAGGACAAGTTCACCTTCATATACATAAGGATTGAGAGAATGCAGCAATATTAGTAGAACACATCAGTGAAAGTTTGAGAAAAATTGGACAATCCGTTCAAAAGTTATGAATATTTTAAGTATCTGCGCAGTCACTGCTGGAAGAGAAGACTACTGCAGTGTATGATGTCACATGCGTACAACTATATAAGGAAAATAAAAAGAGAATTTCACAAAACTTTACTTTTTGAATAAAGTACACATTTCTTCGACTTGCTACTGACGTATGTTAAGGGTAATATTATTCCCCCTGCCTTTTGAAAGAGAGGAGTCGAGTGTTCTTTTGTTATGCGAGAAAAATGGAAATATGTTGAATTTTCTTTATTCTTTCTTTATATCGTTGTACTCATGTGACATCACAAGCTATAGTAGTCTTTTCATCCAGCCGTGACTGAGCAGAAACTTCAAAAATTCATAACTTTTTAACGGATTGTCCAATTTTGCTCAAACTCTCACTGATGTGTTCTACTAATATTGCTGCATTCACTCAACCCACATGTCTATGAAGGTGAACTTGTCCTTTAAACAGATTTCATTTTGATGAAAGTTGTACCAGTAACAGGAAAAGTCGATACTGAAACAAGGAATAAACATTTAAAGATGATTTAGATTTGGTAGTGATCAGGGAATTTGTATGAAATTTAGAAGGATTTAAAATTTAAAATATTTTGCCAAAAAGGGACAACAGGTCAGTGAACTTGGCCTTGCCCAACAGGTTCAAGAATCAAGCTGCTAGCTGTGTGTAGATTCTAACGTGTTAGACCTATTTGAAGTGAATTAGAGGTTTGCATACGCACTCTAAAGGTGGATGCTGATGACATGAACAAAAGGTTTCTTTTGGGAAAATTGGACAATTTTCAGCATGCCTGCATGGGTGAAAATAAATGAGCTGCTGTGTGGAGTTCTGCCCTCTCCGAGTGCTTCTCTAGAAAGTTCAAATAAGAAAGAGTTCCTGTACGCACTACGCCATGGTTTACCTGCTGTACGATACGTACACAGTTTAAGCAGCGCCTTGGTCAACACAGCACAAGCGCAGATCCCGAGCGTTAATAATTCATGTGGCTCCAGAACCCACTGTGAATGCCTGCCACTCACTCCCGATTGCTCAGAGAATGTCGACATCTCGACTATCACAGTGCAATCGCAGCAAGGACAGAGATAGATATCTTGGCCTCTCTAGTAGTGTAGAGCTCTCTCCTCTCCGCTGCTCGCTTGCTAGGTCTTGCTGCTGATTGGCTGAGCCATGGCACTGCATTGGCTGTGTGTCTTGCTCGTTTTCCTGACTGCACAGCATGCGTGGTCACTCCAAGCTCGCTCTTGAGACTGGTTTCTACCCTCAACCTCGCTGCGCACCTCAGAACTATCGGGTAGGTCCTTCGCTACGGAAATCTAACAATTGTTGAACATTGATCTATGCACTTCAGGCATCCTCGCACATACGTTGCACACACTCACACTGGTTAAATTTAGGATCAAAGCACAGATAAGTTGCTCGAGAATTTATGAAAATATGCCAAGAGATCAAAAAAGATATGCATGTATGATCAAAATTACTCCTTTGAAGGTATACTCCTGGCACAAACTGCTGGAAAATTCAAATTACAAGGAAAAGTTATCATTTTGTTTTCCAAGGAGCCACGGAAGCAAACGGAAGAGTATGTGGTATTTATTAACATAAAGCTTATGAATGGAAGAAAGCTAATGAAGAAAGGTAATGTCATTTTTAGAAGGCATTGTGGGAAAACAACCCGACCAATGAGGAAAAGCTTTTCACAGTTGAAAGCAATAGCAAGCAGATCAGCTAATTTATACTAGCTTGTCATCATTTGTTATGATACTGGGATAAATGGCATGGTGCATGCAGTGTACTAAGCGAGACATGATGTCAACTTGGCAGTGCGAACCGCAGTGATATGTACCCCCCACTAACCTAGGCCACTGGGGTCCGCATTACCCTCGGACACTGAGATCAATGTAGCCGTAACTCTAACCCTCCCCCTAAAGCCACGTAATATACATATAACTCTTTACCTAAACTCTAACCCTCACCCTAAAACTACCTAATGTAAAATTTAATCATATTACTTAAATGCATATCACTCTTCTTTCATTTTTTCAATTTTAGCGGAGGTACACCATACGGAACTCTTGCCAAAAAGTCACCGAGGTCATGTTCCAGTTTCAAAATTTTTTATCTGCGTTTTTCACCACTGCTTCAGCAAGTTATTTAGACAACTAGATTCTATCTAATAGAGTGTAAACATGCGTTCGTTTTGGTAGTTGAATATCAGCTGTAACAGTAGAATGTTGTTGTCTAAACAATTTACTGCCCCAAACCAAAGGTTGGACCTCCCGTGCCAAAATTCAACTGCAAGCAAAAGCATTGTTTTCTGCATGTAGCCGGCTGTTGCATTAAATTGGGTGGCTTGTTGTAATTTTAGACCTATACGTGGGTAGGAAGTACATACAGGTTTGTAAGTGGGCTACAGTAATATGGATGTCGGATGAATGGTCACACACACTTTTGTGGTACAGACTTTTGTTTCATTTGTTTGATTTGGGATTTGGTTGGTTTTAATCATCCAATAAGTCTGGCCAGCTCACCAATTGCCATGGGGGGGGGGGGGGGTATGTTGTTTACCATGCTTTATGAATTTTTTTCTCCAGTCCGTGTGAAAAATTAACTAGGGACAAAATTGCACAAATTGTTGTTTGTATGATGTCCATTGACTGATTATTGTCTGGTGTAGACTTGCCCAACCAGACGTCATGTGCAGCACGGTGTCTGACAATGCGCCATACACCGACCGAGCTAGACCCCTCTACACAGCTACAAAACTTTAAAAATGTCTACATTCTAGCACAAATTTTATGTTGTTGTGGAGTGTATTTATGCACAAGCTTCTTCCACCCTATGCTTTCCCAGGTCACAGAGTCTTTTGATATGCACCAGCGAGCTGCCAGCATTGCTCCCCTGCAGGCATTAGCTGGGTTCTACTGCATTCTCCAGACCATAGAAGCAGCCATTGCATGCTTTCATGCAGGTCACGAGCTCTTGTCTACTGTTTGCTGCAGACTCTATGAGTAAGTCTATCTGTGTGCTGTGAAAGAACTTCTTGGACACTTGGCAAACAAGCAGACAAAGCTGTGCTAATAACAATTGACTTATGTGTTCAAGAACTTCACCAATAAATGTAGATGCAAATTTTAGGAGAATGAAAATGTTTAGGTGTCTTGACAGTCTGACTGAATCATGTTCACTGTTTAATCTTTCAGTTCAATCTTTGTGTCAGATACAATGTTTAGATAGGTTTGTCATTTGTGTTGTCTCAAAAAGTGTTTTGTTGAAGTGAGTTCAAGACAACTTTGCTGATGAGAACTGATCTGAGATCTCTTCACTAAGTAAATGGAAGTTGTTACAAAAAGTAGGTGCTTCATTATCTTTTGTGGCAGGCAGCATACCAGTGAAGATATCCAGTTGATTTGACTTTGTTCTGTTTGTATTTCCACACTGACATATCCCTTGTCCAGATGCTGTGTGTGCCTCATTCTTGACAAAGACTGGCTGAAGCTACCGGCCTTTACTGTGGAAGTTGTGGCAAGCAAGTTTTCCAGCCTCCACGAGAGCCTCAAGCCCTGGGCACAAGACAATTTCCTGAATGTCGCCCTCCTAGCCAGGGATCCATTGGGCAAGGAGCCGATCTGCAAGATTCTTGCTGCCGAGAACATTCTTGACAAGATTCAAGGTATCAGTGGTAGTTTCATTCTGTAGGAATATTCTTTCTGCAGATAGCATATGCGTGCGTAAATTATTACAAAACATAGTTGTTGTGAGTCCTTCAGAGGAGATTGTTTATTGGTTCAGTTCATTTTAAGGGAAAGCTCAATTAGCTTAGATGTCTCATGTGAGTACAAATGGAAAGTCAGTACAGTTTGGTCTTGAAGTGTAGTTTTGAAGACAAGGCATGAACAGTAGAAAGGGTCAGGAGGGGATGATAAAACACAATGTTGCTTTAATGTGCTTGAAGTGTGGAACTCGGATTGTTTCTGTGAAACTCAGATTGTTTCTACTCCTCCCTCTTTTTTTTTTCTCTTTTTTTTCATTTGCCAGTTGACAAGTGCCTCACTAGGCAGGGGGACTTCCTGCTGGAGCGGCGGGTCAAGGTCCTACTGGAATCTGGCCACCATGCGGCGGCTCTCTGCCTGGCCAGAGCCTGCAGCTCCCATCCCCAGCTCTGCCGCAATCCCATCTTTTGTGAAGTCACGTGTCTGCTGTGTCACAGCCAGGGCGACTTAGAGGGTCTTGCTTTGCAAGTATGCTATCATTAGGAATCCATCATTTAAAGGCAAAACATAGTTCTGGTACGCCTGCAAAATTGTTAAATTTCACTCCAAAATGTACATGTATGCCTAAGAAATGTGTGGAATAACGCTGTAATCACAAGATATTCGTTGGGTAACGACGGAAATACAAAATATTAACCAAAAATGTTTGCATCTCAGAGCTTACCTGATAGGGTCAGGCTAACTCGGACTCGGGGACAACTCAGCCTCGCTTTGACTGTGGGGCCGAGTTGTCCCTCTGGATAATAAAGTGTTGTACTACGGGAGTGCTATGCAGTCTTGCTGGTCGCAGTTATGGACGGAGTTGATACAACACGCGCATCAAAGAACCTCTTTGGTGTGCATACAAAATGAACATGCACCTATGTATGGAATATAGCGATCACGAACTGCGTATAAATTGTCTGAAATAGGGCCGAGTTGTCCCTGAGACAGAGTTAACCTGGAGCCTTCTGGAATAAAAGTCGGTAAACCGACTTTTACTTTTGATCTCAAAATACTCCAAAACAACTCATCATCCCGGCAAATCACGTCAGTCACTTAAGATTCGTGGTAGCCTCTTTCGATATATTGCAAGCAAATATGAAATGGTGCAAGATGGGTTCTCAAACCCTTACCAGAACTATGTTTTCACTTTAAGTCATAGTAACACCTGTCAGAAAGATTTAACCAATGTTTGATGGATAGAAACTTTGCAAAGAGAGACTTGTCCAATGTTTAACATGTTCTCCGTCTCTGATTGATGCTTCAGTCACTAAAGTTTGTTGGTAGCCTCTTTTGATATATTGCAAGCAAATATGCAGGGCTCGACACTAACGGTGGCCCGGGGCCACCAAAAACGCACGTCGGGCCACCAAAATTTCAGAAATGAAGCATTTGGTGACCTGATCGGGCCACCAAAAAAGGTCGGATGTTTGCCTTTGGGCCTCAAAAAATAAAAGTTAGTATGGAGCCCTGAAATATGAAATGGTGCAAGACGGGTACTCAAACCCTTACCAGAATTATGTTTTCACTTTTAGCAGTAGTTACACGTGTCGGATAGATTTAACCAATGTTTGATAGATAGAAACTTTGCAAAGAGAGACTTGTCCAGTGTTGAACATGTTCTCTGTCTCTGATTGATGCTCTCACGAATAAGAGTAGGGAGTGGTTCATCGATTTACCCATAGCATGTCAGCTAGAATCTATCCCGGCCCCAAGTCTAGTCATCAAGACATAAGCCAATGCAAACTGACAAGTACAGGAAGAGGAAGACGGAAGTTGGAAACAAAAGGCTTTATTTTCTCGCAAACAAAAATCATATAATCAAAGGACAAATTTGTCCAGTGGAGTCTATTCCATGTTTTGCTCATGCACAAAACTTTCCACCAGACTGGAAGTACCTCGCCAGACAGGGAATATATTTGCCCAATTAGAAATGGACGAGAAACACATGCAAACAGAGATCAATAGATTTAAAATTTTGTCTTTCATCCGATATCCCTTAAATGCTATCCACCAAGGTGTGACTGCTGCTTTGCTGGCATAAGGTGTATTAGATAGGAAGTTTTTGAGGAGTTATTTTATCTAGGAAGCAATGGGGTTATTGGCAGTAGTCTTGTTGTAGGTGAAGGCATTTTTTTTTTCTTTTTGTTATGGAGATAATTTCATTGAAAAGATATGTTAAAGAAAATGCAATTTTCTGTTAAAGTCAATGTAGGAGGTTTTGCAATGGACACCAGGTAGTGATTGATTTATATATCTGTATAAATTTTTTGTTTACAAGAAACTAGATAAAAGATAAAAAAAGACATTTTCAGACACGTTCACATTTGTGACAATCTTTAAAGAAATGGAAAACATTGCAAACAGCTTTGATGAATAGCGTGTCTGTTAAGCGTGAAAGTTGATAACTGTATTTGACCGTCCTCTACTCGATAGGTAAATCAATATCCCAGTGTTCAGCATCTGATCCCCGTAGCCGAGGGCCTTGCGTCATACTGCCCGAGTACAGCCGTCCTGGTGTCGAGATTGCTGTTGCTGCGATTGTGGGAAGAAGAGAATGCAGACATTGCTGGCGTGGAGAAGGTCACCAGTCTGTGGGTGGAATTGACGTGGGAACTCTGCGCCCACAATAGCTTGCAGTTTGCCGAGGCTTTGGACAGTCTACACAAGCTGACCGATGACCCCCTCTTCCTGTATTACCTGGCAAGGATGGCCTTTGACAAGGTGACCATTGCAGTCAGTTTGACTTTATATTTCATGTGCTGTTGTTGTTTGTGTGTATATGTGTGTGTGTGCGTGTGAGTGTGTGTGTAAAGGGTAAGTGCAGTTGTAGTGCTGCAGATTTTTCTTTTCTTTTCAAAAACTCTGAGAAATAAGGGGTTTCTAAAGCTGTGATTTTTTGCTGTCATGTTGCATGTTAATAATTGTCAACAGGGATATGATCATGTAGGGCAGTCGGTCACATTTATTTCATGTATTCCACAAAATGATACATTAGTGATTTGATTCTCAGTGTTTGTTTGGAAGGACTTTTCCTTGTAAAGATTACCTCATCTTAAGATTGGAGAGAAAAAAACCCCCAGATTTTTCAAAATATTTTACTTCTGATGGAGTGCCATTAAAAAGAAAAGCACCATTCGGTGATAGTAGGACCTGTGGTTTTCTTGCTATCAATCAATATCAACTGTAATTCAAATGTTATGGAGCTCCTCCTTGTTTTTGTCAGCAAAGTTCTATCAGGTGACAGAATCCACACAACAAGATACATACTTGTATTTTCACTTTGCCTTATCAATATCTGCTGATATTAAAGGGCCCCTGAAATCCAAATGCAGGTTGATTTGTGTTGATTTATGATACCCTCAACATTACTTTTGCGGTGAAACGAATATCGAGAAACCCTATATTTCTAACAATTTTTTCTTATATTTTTCTTCAGATTACTTGGGAGCGTCCACAAAAAATCCTTCCAAACCTCAGATAACCTCATCTGCCAATCATCGCTAAAGTGCTGAAATGTTTAACAAAAGCAATTGGAATGCACCTTCCCCTCGATTCAGCATAATTTGCACGTTCCCTCGACATTTCTTTAGTTAGTCACATTACTATTGCAGAAACATGCAAGATTATGTTCTTTTCTCTCTCTCTCTGTCTACCTTCAGGTTGGTGTTGGGGTCATTCCAGTCCTGGTATCTCTCTGTCTCGGTGCCTTGAGAGCACCAGAGGTGCACCCCAGTGAGGACATTGTCACTGCCACAAGCATCGACCTGGGGAATGAGGCCCACTTCCAACTGCTGTCCGAACTTTTGGAGGATGACGTCCGCATGCAGAGGCTGTGCCTGCTTGCAGTATTCTACATTGCCCCAGGCCCCAAGAACTTTGCCAGTCTCAAGGAGAACTATTCCTCTCCAAACCACTCAACAGGTCCTGCCAGGCTGAACTCCTGGCAGCAGCAGTGGCTGATCCAGAGTGTTAACTACTTTGTGCCAGGAACTGTAGCCCTGACTCTCTCAGAGGACTGGCCCAGAGTGGAGCCTGTTTTCCGCAAACACGCGCAGAAGAGCAGGCTGATTATCTCAGAGTGGCTCTTACTGAAGGGCCGTGAACGAGCAGTGAAGCTCTTTTTGAAGCCTGTGGTGTGCGATGAGCAGATTGGAAGGCTGTTGTCTGTCCAGGAAGGTAAGATGCGATGGAAGCAGTTGGCCAAGGGGTGTAGGAAAGGACTGGTGTTGAAGGCCGTAAGACATATGGTGCCAAAGCTCCCAAGACCAGAGGCAAGTGTTGATCCCCTCCAGAGTTCTTCCACTGAGAAGCCACCAGCCTGCCTTCAAGAGCAGGGTGAGGTGGATGATGTGGGTGAAACAAGAGATGTGCTTCCAGCGGAGATGATCACCAGTCAGTCTGTCCATCCTGCAGAGGCAGAACTGCCGCAGCAGCCTGCCTGTGTGGATTCTGAAGTGACGGGAACAGTGGAGAGAGTGCAAGGTGACCAATGCGCAGCTGAGACGGAGGATGATGCTTCTTTTGAGATGGAAGTGGATATCACAGAGGAGCCAAGAAGATGTGATGGCTCTCCAACCGATGAAACGTTAATGGCGACAGATGATGGTGTCCAACGAATGGAAGTATCCAGTGGTGAGCAAGCAGAAACATGTCGGATGGGTGTCTTGCCAGTGCTTGAGGCTCACAGTGACAAAACTCCACTTTACAAACAAAGTGACATTGAAAAGACCATGCAAAAGGTTGTGCTTCTCAAAAGCGCAGGTGACCTGCAAACTTCTTGTGAGGTGCAGAGAGACCCACCAAAAAAGTTCCCAGGGGCAGCAGTAGTTGTGGGAGAGGAAAAACGAGAGGATAATGGCCAGCACCAAGTAGCATTAGTTGCGTTGAAAGGGGATAACCGCGTGGCAGCCAAGCAGGTGCGAAAGTTCAAACTCAATGCTGCACAAGCAATGCAGATCAAAGGGAATGGCACAACATTCCTGGTTGTGAAGGGTAACTGTGTGCTCACCAAGATTGGGGAATGTCAACAGCATGTTGGTACGGAAAATGACCAGTTGATCAAATCGAGGAAAGATGGAGAGATCTACGAGAGTAGAGGAGGCAAATCATTGTCTTTAGCTGCAGAAACACTGAAGGACGGACCAACTGGTCATGTAAGTGGTAATTCCAGTGATAAATTACCCCAAACTGGATCTGCGTCTGTGATGCAAAAGTGTCAAAAAACTGAGGGTCATTCCAATTGCCGTATACAGGTGCCTCGAGGCACACAGGGCACGGTAGAGGTAGCTGTTAGTGCGGGAGATACTGACAGTGCCAAAACAGAGCGCTATCGAACTCCACATTTGAGTCTCGGGGCGAGAAGCACAGAAGCAGTATCACATAACAACAGCAAGAGCCTTCTTGTCGTGCAGAAGGAGAGTGCAGGGAAGAGATGCAAGATGGCTTCAGCACTCGGTTCACGTGACCATGGTGAAGGGGAGAGCAGAGCGTGCAGAGGCTCAATCAAGAAGCAGTCACACGCGACGGCATGCCCGCAAACTCTTGTAAGCAAGAAAAACAAAAAGACTCAGTCTTTCGCTCCTACGGGCAGCATCTCTGGAAACTGTCAGCAGGGAGCCAAGCACTGCATGGCTAAATCTGGAGGTTACACTCAGTCGTGCCAGAAAAATTGTGGTCCGAGACAGGGAAAGTATAAAAAGATCACAATTGCTGTGTGCCCTAGTAATCTTTCTACCTCATCAGATTGCAACAGGAGACGGCTGCAATGTTGGAGTACTCACAATAGTGTCCCAGAAAAGCGTAGGATGCAAAAAACGAATGATACTGCTGTGACTGCACCACAAAGCTCATTGGGCTCCAGTGTAAATAACCCTTCTCAAGAGCATGACAAAGGAAGATGTGTTAGGACGACGGAAGTGTCTGAAGCAGGTAAATCAATGGACTCGGCAGAATTAAAGAAACCACAAACAGAGACTGATTCCATAGCGAGCAAGGAAGACGTAGAGTGCAAAGAAGAGGGCTGCATCCAAGGGAGTAATGGAGCAGTTCCAGGCAGTGGGGATGTGTGTACAGAGGAAGACAGTCAAGATGTCAGCAGTATCACAGATTCAGACAGCTGTGTGTGGCTGAATGTGAAGGATTCCGCAATAGAATGTGAGAAAGGCATGGAGCAAAGTGAGAGTGATGTGCCTAAAGCCTGGACGTTAGGTTGTGAAGCGGATGATGGGGAGAAAGGAAACACCGTAAAAAACGGGCCCAAAGGCAATGCTCATTGCTCACCCAGGAACAGCTGTGCTGGGGAATCTGTGAAAAGAAAATCAGTGCGGTTGAAGTTTCGAAACAGGGAAGCTAGTTCGATGAGAAGTGGCTGTGGTAAACGAAGCAATAAGCGGAGTAGAGCATGTCGAGGCAAAGAAGTCAAGCCCAAGGATGAATTTGTGAGCATCACGATGGAGGATCATGCTTCACAGAGGGGGCTGGCCATGAAGGTGTCATCAAGGACAGGAATCTCAAAGAAGAGAGCAAATGGAGTGATAAAATGTGACCCGGCTGCTGCTGGTGAGAAAAGGGGTGAGGAAAGTGGCAAACCAAAACAAGAGGCTGTGTGTACCTCCCCCGTTGCTGGTCAGGAAGCTAAGGGGACCTCGGAGCAAGATTATAGCGGAAGGCACAGAGACCTGCAGCAGAACCGACTCTTTGCTGTGACATACAACGCCAAGGAAGCACTGAAGAAGAAGCTCTCCCCAAAGGTGCCCTCCCGGAATCGGAAGGGACCAGGCCCACGAACCGCGGGTCCCGTCGTCCTGACCAGATGCATGCATGCCAAGGCAAGGATACCGCCACCTGATTAGAATCGAGCAAGTCTATCCACAGAAGATTGAGTGTCTTTTAGGGAAAAAAATTCACCAGTCTTTCATTGGTTTAGAACGTGACCTTCATTATTTTTTTTTAGCGTTGATACATAGATAGTTTGCAATATTTAGAGCAATACAATGATCACCTGACATGCCTCAAATATGCAAATTAGTTTGTGGTGACCGAAAAAGCATAATGTTCTCTGGTGTAAGTTTCTTTGATTCATTCCATGAGGGACTAGATGTTCAGTACTTGTGCATGTTGAGTGGTAATAACTGTACTTTTGCCATTTCTTACTCTTTTGTATGATATCTTTGCAGATTTTTGTCTTGTGCCAAAAGCATTTGTATTTTAGATCATTCAGATTTTACCAGCATTCATGTTGCATTCATATTCAAATAATCAAACTGATCGACAACAGAGAGAGATAGAGAGATAGAGAGAGAGAGAGAGAGAGAGATTGGGAGAGATCAAATTTATGAATTGCAGGAGCATATACATTTCTCACATAAAACTGTAGGAAAAGTCCCTTTCACTTTAATACCCATATGTGTAGATTGCACACTTGTGTTTGAAAGCTACTACTTGTTGATATTTTTGGCAGGACTCAACACTATTTTTTTTTTTTTTCCTCCGGTGGTGGTCCACTCTGGGCACAGAAATATTTGAATTGGTGGCCAAAAAAGGGAAATGTAGGGCTTGAAATAAAAGGAAAAATAAAAATAGATTTTCAATTTTAGCTGCCAAAATTAGGCCACAAAGAGATAATCTTTTTGGAAATTTGTTGGCCAGGCATCAATTTTTTGCGGCCCTAGGCCGCTAGGTCACTGCTAATGTCGAGCACGTTTTATGCATAAGATATAAATATGCAATTTAAATTTTAAATCTTAATACTCATAAGCTGCAGTCACACTAGCAAAAAATTGCAAAGCTTAAGGTCACAAAGTCTTTGCAATCTTTGGTCGTCCGTCCACAATGGCAGCCAAACTTCTCAACCTTTATTTAGAAGTTCTCAAAGTTTGGGCCACCGGTGCGCATGTGCAAGAAAGAGGAAAGAATGTGCCGTTTGACAGCTAGTAATTATGCACACCTGTACATTGCAATTACTGAGCACCTTGCAGGCACTGCCGCAAATGTGGTGGACTGGTCACATGACAAACTTTGCAAAGTTTAAGTTTCTAGCTTTCACACTGTCCAGAGATTGAGAAGATTGGCAGGGGTGCGGGAAATTTCCCTAGTTAGAGTGGGAAGTTTCGCAAGAAGTTTTTGATCACACTGGCAAAACTTTGAGATATTTGAGATGGCAATCTTAAACTTTGTGATATTTTGCCAGTTTGATGGCGGCTGTGGAGTTGATTTCAGAGAGACGATTTGCAATTACTTTGCACTCACATTCTCTACCTCACTGTAGAACAGACATTTCCTTTTATAGTTTTGTGTACATATTCTGTGACAGCTTGAAAAATGGTCACATACGTGCAGTCAATCTCTTGGATGTGGAAACAGTTTTTGAGTGACAAATGAGTTTGAATTCTTTGAATATTTGACTTCTGTAAGGGTTGATTCCTTTTCATTTTCCACATAATTTGATTCTTTTTTAATGCAGCAAGATGGGCTGACCTTGTTTCTCATTTTCATAAAATACTATGTTTTTAGTAGGTATTGGTCATTCATGTACAGAATGATTTGTAGATGTCAATATACTTCCAATTAGTTTTACATCCAGTTATGCAGGCATATACTGTGTTTCAATTCTTCCCAGTTATGTGTACTAATTTTTTGTACTTGTTTTTTTTTAATAATTTTTAGAAAATTAATTTGAAATATGAATAACTGTCTGATGAGTGATCTTTGTTTTCAATCCTTTGAAAGAGGAAATGAGCAATTTCACATTTAACCACAATTTATTTTAGAAGAGTGCAAAATGTTATAGGATGAGAGGTGTCTCACTTGTTGCTGTTTCACCTCCTAAAATGTTCCTCCTCTCCTAGTGTTGTTCGTCAAATATGTGCCATTTAATGGATTTTTTTTTTTATTGTCTTCCTCATATGAAGAGAAGGAGGCATTTACAGTTAATATATTTACTGCTTATCTGGTGTACCCCAGTGTACTGATTAATTTTTTGCCCTCATTTCTTTCAAAGAATATGATTTAAAAGTAGTTATAAAAGCATTACAGGTGAATTCAGTCAAAATTACAGACATCTATATGATGCTTTGCTTGTATACGATATGACACACACATGCACACCCTAGCTAATACAACCTCAATGCAAAAATGCCGAACTCATATTTACACTGCATAATAATTATTTCAATCAGTACTCCGCACCCTTTGTTCTGTGTAGTGTTAAGTGAGGGGTTTGCATGCAAGTGTATTTATGATGATTTTCTGAAGAGAATGTGCATGATAACTGTCACATTATTTTAGATTAAGAAAAAAAGAAGAAAGAAACCAGAATGAAATCAGATTCACTGGAATCCAAAGTAATGACCAGCGTGTATGGACATTTCTCAAAGTCATGTACATGTACATGGTCATGATATACATATTTATTAGGTATGCGTGTGTGTGATAAAAGGGCAGCTGACTGGTATGTGACAACTGCTTTGTCATTTGTGTCCTTGATGACTTGATGCCTTAACTCTGAAAAGAACAACTCAGAAAAGTGTGGACAGCTCACAAGACTTATATTCTCTGCATTCGAATGGGCTATTTGTGTGGGATTGTCCGTTTTCTCGCCTCCTATATTGAGGGAATGAATGTTTTCATGTATTGTATTAAACCAAAGTTGATAAGTGTGGGAAGAACGCAAGATGCTGTAGGTAGAGATGTGTTAGTTTTCAGAATTTCACATGCTGAAATGTGCCTCCTGCATAAGTGTTGTACTTTAATGATGTGTCGTGTAATAATATTCTTTTTGTTAACTCTTATGTTAAGTTATGTTACGGAGGCAGGAGAATTATCTACATGTACTGTGATGTATCAATGCCTGTGTGTTTGTTAGAAAAAACGTGTCAATGCTAGTCATTGGACAAAATCAGTGGAGGAAGAGAGCATAGCATGTTCTTCATGAATGCAAAAGTTGTTTTGCAGCAGCAAGTATGCATCAACTTTACCAATTGCATTTTTGATTTGGTATTGACGGAATTTGATGTGGCTAGCTGTAATATTGTGTGTATATAAAACAAGAATAAAGCTCAGCACTGGAAGTTCCATAGAAAGAGATCTAATGATAACAACAAAAAATGAGAGTAGCAAATTCAATCTCATTTTTTTTTTCTTATGTAATCATACCAGGGGCCCGTTTCATAAAACTTGTCATTAGTGACAAATTGTCATAGATGTGACAAGCTACTGAAATCCTTGCATCTGATAGGCTGAGAGCAAATTTGTCATAGAAATGTGGCAGTTGTCACTGATGACAAGTTTTATGAAACGGGCCCCTGATCTTTATAAAGTGAAAAATGTTGAAATTGACTCTATTACCAGGACTTCCTTCAGCAAATTTTCCCTCTGCCGTGATAGAATGCATACTTATTGCCAATGACATTCTGAAATAACTGGTCTTGTTTAAACAGAGCAACTGATCTGGAAGTTTGATTTCCTCAAAAAACCAATGAACAACTCATATTATGAGCTGTTAATATTAGACGACACAGAAAAAAAAAAAGAGAAGATGTATTTCTGTACATACAATGCTTCATAACTCAGTAATTGTGCATTTGCGACAAATTGTAATTCTTGCCGTATTCTCATTTGACTTCAAAAGATTCATGATACATTTTTTTTTTCCATTAAAAAGATTATTGTCCACCAACTTTGGGTTTATTATTTGCAGCTTGAATGACTTAAAATTGTTTAAAGTGTGTTGCTGATATTATTATTGTGGCCTATGATGATTTTTTTTTTCCTTCTCTCTCTCTCTCTCTCTCTCTCTCATTCTCTGTTTAAATCTGTATATTTATTATTCAATCAGATATTTGTTAAATTATTCAAGTATAAGATACTTGTTTGTTCACAACTTTTCATTTCAAGTATTTGCATAAAAAATCAATTGGTGAGGACTACTGAAGGCTTTAGTTGTGAAAAAAGTAAACTTTTACACCACTCCCACAAGTCCTACAGGACTTCGCTACTACAAACACACAACAAACAACACTTATGTCGATATACACTGTATAGCACTAAGACAAGTTATAAAACATATTGTTTAAATTTGAGACCTGTTCAATGCTAAAATTTGCCAGATGCTTTTGAACTTGACTTAATTACAGTCACTTACAATAAATAATCATTTTTGAGCAGTCACTTTCAAAATATTAGATAATCATTTGCCAATGGCAGACATATTCCTTCACAGGAATACTACATATTGCGCAGTGTTACGTCACATATTGCCTGTATTTTAAAGCTACCATGTAGACCTTACTGCAGTTTGGCACTAGGATGATGACTGATGAAATAACATCCAACTGCTGCACACAGATCACAATCTGCACCCCTGTGTGGTTTATTCAGTCTTTTAACACCCCAGTGCAAAACTGCACATGTGTCCTTGGTACATTAGCCTGCTAAAGATGAGTCCCAAGTATACTCAGTCTGGCGTCTAAGGAAAAAGCATTTTATATCAATATCAGTTCATTTTCATAAAAGAAATACTGCTATCTCCACAGTAGACTGCTCAATTCCAACTCCTGCCAAAAAATAACATTTGTACCTAAAGTGTTAAGGGTAATCGGCAATGCACAATAATTTAGCCCGCTAAAGTGAATTACCCAAACACTATACCACTTTGCTCTGTCCACAAAAAAAAAAAAACCCGAATCCTCCACAGATCCAAATGATGATGAGGAATTCTGAAACAAAAAACAAAAATGCTATTATTCAATAAAATATATATCTTTTCTAATATAACATGCAAACATAAGTAACGTTTGAATATCATAACAATCATGAATAATTAACATTCCAGTATTCTTGGTTTTGACATAGACTGTCTCTAATGTATCGCATGTTGAATGGCCCAAACTTCTACACTGTTTGCTACTGAAACACATGAAGTAATAGTATTGCAACTCATGCCTTTCTGACTTGACAATATACCACCTAAATTTGGATCCAAACAGACATGCCCGTCAGAAGTTATGAGAAATTATCAAAATGCACCCTAAACAACTTTTTGGCTCCTAAGAGTTCATTGACCCCTGCCTGTGACCTCCGACCTTGTGGTTACCTTCATCTCCCAAGGAAACATTTACTACCTAAGATTGGTTGCAAACAGACATATCCATCAAAAGTTATGAGCCATCATCGAAACACGCCATAAAAAAACTTGACTTCCGCCCTTAAAGTTCACTGACCCCTGCCTGTGACCTTTGATCTTAAGGTGACCATGCTGTTTGGTAAAATGTGTAACTTTGCATAACCACAGTACCCTCCAAATTTGATTAAAATTGAAGCCCTCAGTACAGATATTCCAGTTTTTGTAGCGTTACAGACAGACGACAGACGAGCGGATAAAGGAGGGACAGACACTGCACACAATCCCTTAGTCCCGCCCCTCACCTCCAATGGGCTCGACAAAAACCTACAATAGGCAATCACGTACAACTCAAATGAAGTCATTCAGTGCTCTGTTCCATCTCTCATGAACCCAAGGTAAAACTGCACTATTAGTCTATTGAAGATACTGGTATCCTCACAATAGACTACACAAGCCTGATTCTTGTCCAAAAAAAAAAAACTGCAATAACTTATTCTCCTAAAGTGAATAATTGTACATCCTGCATAACCTTTAGTCACTACCAACAATACGCAAGTATTTACTTTAGTGGGATATACTATAGTGCAATGCCAGTTATCATAAACACCAATGGCAGACATATTCCTTCACAGGAATACTACATATTGCGCAGTGTTACGTCACATATTGCCTGTATTTTAAAGCTACCATGTAGACCTTACTGCAGTTTGGCACTAGGATGATGACTGATGAAATAACATCCAACTGCTGCACACAGATCGAAATCTGTACCCCTAATATGATGTCACTGTGTGCTTTATTCAGTCTTTTAACACATGTACCCCAGTCCAAAACTGCACTTGTGTCCTTCATACATTAGCCTCTTGAAGATGAGTCCCAAGTATACACAATCTGGGGTCTAAGGAAAAAGCATTTCACATCAAAATCAGATCATCATCTAAAAAAAAAAATACTGCTATCTCCACAGCAGACTACCAAATCCCAACTCTTTCCAAAAAACAACATTTGTACCTGAAGTGTTAAAGATAATTGGCATTGCACAGTAATTTAGCCCGCTAAAGTGAATTACCCAAACACTATACCAGGAAAATGACCACTTTGCTCCGTCCACAAAAAGAAAAACCAAATCCTCCACAGATCCAAATGATGATTAGGAATTCTGAAACAAAAAACAAAAATGTTATTATGCAATAAAATATATATCTTTTCTAATATAACATGCAAACATAAGTAATCTTTGAATATCATAACAATCATAAATAATTAACATTCCAGCATATTTGGTTTTGACAGACTGTCTCTAATGTATCGCATGATGAATGGCCCAAACTTCTACAATGTTTGCTACTGAAACACATGAAGTAACAGTATTGCAACTCATGCCTTTCTGACTTGACAATATTCGCATGAAACAATGAAAAATTACCTGAAAATTTGTGCAGTTTTGATAGGATACCTAACAAAAATACTAGTCCAAAACTCTTTAAATAATGTCAAACATTTTGAAGGATATTAGGACAGAAACAGAAAAGAATAAAACCTTGTTTCATAATTATTAATAATATTTAAATACTGTAAAACATGATATATTGGCGGCACGAATTTTTCGCGAATTGGAACCGACAGCCTTTTTCGTGGCATGAAATTTTCGCGAAGTGCCACTGGCGTTCAATGCATGTAGTGTAAACAAGGACTTTCGCGTGCATTTTAATTTCGCGATTCTTGGCGCTCGCGAAATTAAAGTGCACGCAAAAATTTGTTTTACAGTAAGAAAATTCGGGCAAATGATATCTATTTTCGGGCAAGTGTTTTGCAAGTATCAAAATTACCTAGCCTAATCAGGCAATTGCCCCCCCCCCCAAAAAAAAAAAAAAAAAAAAAAAAACCAAGAAATTGTGTACCACCCTGAAACTGCCCTAATTATCCATTAAAGGGGAAGTTCAAGACTGGAACGGAGTTTGCAAATTTCCTAAAGAATCTTAGGTACGGTAATTATCCCAATTCCAATAAAGATACATTTCTGACAATTAAGAACTCGTACCTAAGTACAATGTAGTCTCTTCCCCTGTATGCCCCCTAAAAAAAAGGAAAAATGAAAGGGAGAAATGTTGTTTTTCGTATTTTATTACCACTTTTAAATCATTCTGATTATCTGCGCCACGTCATCCTCTAACCCTAAGGAGTCCATGAAAGAGTCTATGACTGAGCTCATCATATTAGGTTGATCACGTCACGCATGCTGCGCGAGACTCTAGAATTTAGGGGCCATCTCACAATCTCATGCATGACACCCATTTTTCTCACGCATAGGGCGAAGTCTGCAACTTGGACCTATAATAATGAGCATAGCTCAAAAGATTTAAGTGATAGTTGCAATTGAGGGTATATTTCCCTTTTGTCTGTCAAAATAAGAAAAAAAATAATCACTGAAGTGTGCACCTGACCGCACCATTAAGAGCAAAAAATTGAAAAAGCTCCCTACCGTGGGAGGCCACAGGAAGGAAAAACCCTCCCACACCCTCACTCGCGCGCACATTCGCACGCCGAGATACCAAGTTATGAAAATCTCACTCATAAAAATTGTTTGAACTTGGCATCCCTTGTCAAGTGGCAGTGTACAAGATAAATTTCCCTCCACCATAATGGAGTGTGTGCAGTGCATCTATGTACAGAGCATCTATTCACAGGGATGCCAAGTTCAATTTTTAGCTCTTAGACCGTTCTAGTCTTAATGGCACGATCAGGTGCATAATAAAGCGACCATCTTTTCTTTTACTTATTTTGAAAGACAAAAGGAAAATATAGGCCTAGACCTTATGTCTACCTTCAATTGTAACTATCACTTTAATCCTTTGAACCATGCTCCTTATTATGGACCCTAATTCCAGACTTTGCCCCATACGTGAGAAAAATGGGTGCCATGCGTGAGATCGTGAGACGACCCCTAAATGCTTGAGTCTCACTCACAATGCGTGAGACTTGGTAGCTCTGTATTCATATCATGCACAGAAATCACTGCTATTACACCACATAAATACGCCCTCTATCGATCTGTTAGCTAAGAAATGGCGTCCGTATTTCGCCCATGGACCTACTGACGTACGTTCTACTATTGACCGAAAGATCGGTCTGTATCTGTCCGTCGGGGAATGTTCCGCGGAGACTGCGTCTGGCTTCACGGATCCCCTCCGTATACAGACCGAAGTCAATGATTGCGGCTCCTGTGTGGAGCAGTCGCGCACAGATCAAACGTTACGATAAACCAAATTTCAGACAGCTTTTTTACATTCAAACAAGTATGACATGACATGACACATTATGCAGCAATATTTGGGATAAATTTCTCACATTGTGCAATCGAAATACTCACATAACCTCGGTTATAATGCAGAAATTTTATCGATATCGCAACATCGCCGTTCGCGAGCAGTAAGTCGCCATTTTGAATCTGTAACAATTGCTAAGCCAATCACATGCGAGGTACGTGTTTTAGTAAAACAAACACGTAGAAACTACCTCGCATGTGATTGGCTAATAGATTCATAGTGTATGTTTCTGCAGTTTGAATGTGACGACGCGACAGGCTGTGTTTTACGTTGAAAATTCTCCGTTAAGAACATCCACACAGCAATGGGTACTGCAACCTTCCGTCTGTCTACGGGGGACAGCGTTAATGGCAAAATATAAAAGAGTCCTCCGGACAGACGGATCTTTCTGTCTAGTTCTACTACTACCCCTAAATCACTATCTCTTTGGAATTGAATGGAACTTAGGCTTCTTACAAATCTCACCTTGCCCATAGATTCAGGTAACATGGTCTAACATTAAATTCTACGTAACTACGTTAGAAACCTTGCTTGCGACCAACAGCCTCATACGCACTACAACGTACATTCAGGGAGGTATCTCCCTTGATTTTACTTTAATAGCTGCGGGGGCCTGCATGTGGTGCATACGGTGGGGCCAGATACCAAGAATCGAGTAAGGGGGACAGTCTGTGTTTAGACATGCCTGTGCACCTACCTGGTATGGTACTCGAGCTGAAAACTCAGTGTCAAACAAAGGTCGTGTCTTAGGCTAGGAAGAAATTAGACGTAGAGTAGTCGTAGAAAGTTTACAGTTACCATCACACCATAGCTTTACGTACGTCGTGATTGCATACAAAGTACTGTAGCACATCGTACCACTGTAAACACGCGTACTGTATACACGTACACGGTATAGGGATCGGAGAACATGTGTGTACGTGTATAGAGCGCACGCAGTTTGGTAGGTACATAGGCGGAAGCACAGAACATCAGTCTTACAAGGAGTTCTGTGGGCTGAAGACGTTGTCACGCACAAACGCTCAAACTATGGCAAGCCGAGTGTATTTCCTAACCATTAACTACAGTTCAAATTTACGATCAGCTCGATATCCGAAAGTTCGTTATTCCGAGGGCTCTTTATTTTTCTTTCTTTCTTCCACTTTCTGTGCAATAAATCAACAACAACAATGGCTATCAACCACACATTCTCCACATGTTTAGTTCATGTCACGAACATAATTCCATGAAATAACAACTACTTGATCAGACACCATCTTGGGTAGGTAAATTATGGTCAAAGGTCAAAAATGTCTAATCGTGTATCTTGATAAATGCACGTCCTATCTTTCCCACATTTTGCACACGTAAGGAACATGTTGCAAGAATCATTTCATAAAATAACTTTTTGCTCAGATGCCATCTTGGCTGTGTAAAGTGGAATCAAAGGTCAAATGTAAATATTTTCCACACACACATGGACCTCGATAGATGTATCATCTCATAAAATAACGACGATTTGGTCTGACGCCATTTTGGTTGTGCAAATGAGGTATTATCTCTATGGGAGTACATTTTTTCTGGAAATTTTAGTACATGTCAAGCACATATATTTCTCATAAAGTAAGTGATTCATCAGACAATGTCTTTTCTCGGTAAATTAGGGTCAGTAGTCACAACATTTATTTCCGAATAAATCGGATCACCTAATTTGTCAGTGTTGACAAATTCTAAGTCTAGTTCTTTTTATTTCTTTTGTTTCAACACACACACACAAAAGGAGGCGCCCCTCTGAATCCGCCACTGTTTTCAAATGGAGAAGCAAGAATTAACTTAACATCTATACAGTGCCGGAGGACGGAAATCAGACTGAGAGGGGTGATACCTCGAAACAGATGCTGATTACTTGTCTGATCAGAGAAAATCAATCTATAATCTTAATAGCGTCAATTAAATTGCACGGACACACACAAGAAGCATGAACGTTTCACACCAGGTTAAAAATTACTTTGAACATCTTATTGTCTGACAACGGATTGTCCCTGGCATATAGACATATACTTCATAACAATTAACATGAATTCTGTGAACACTAAACCGGGCTACAGTGAGATTAAGAAAAGAAGCTAAAATATATGTGAGCACTAGGAAGCTTCAAGTTGATAAAGGGAGCATGAAGTTTCATACAGTAGGCAACGGATATGATTACAGAAACGATATCATAAGGCAGAAGCGATCCTTTGCGTCAAATGATATTTGTATAGCAGTTTGGTCAGTTAGGCCTCTAGGGTTTATTTCAAGGATTGTAATTTTATTCTTGTACACAACAAAGCAAACAAGTTGTCAGTACATGAAACGTCACCTCAGATTATCTATTTGTGGTCGCCAGCAAAACGCACAGTTGCATCACTTTTCTTTGAAAATCATAACTTCAAAAACTTCTGACATTATCCCCATTAGATTTAGAAGGAGGTTTGGAGGGCATATGCATCGTACTCTCAGGCGTGTTTTTTCATGTCAGTCACGAAAGCTTAATCGGGATCATTGTATAGGAGCTTTGCTTATGACCAGGTTTTTATTGCTTGCTGCAGATAAAACAAATAATGGGAACGTTTAATTTTGCAGTGAAAATGACACCATTTTCAATTCCGCTGTGACACACCTTTGGAGATTGGCATCAGCAAACTCCTATCAGAATAGGCCTATACATATTTCATTTGATATAGAATATACATAATTATGTACAATATTACGTACGCTCTCTTTATTTTCGACACAATATTGCATATAAAACTGAAAACGCAAAAAGATGTGGCAAAAGATAACTTTTGCTTTAATTCTGTTTCAATACTATGTCAACATGGAACAATGAATAAGGCCTAGAAAATTATTATTTACGTCAAAATCGCTGATGCTGCCAACTCGAGGAAGTCAGATGGATACAGGATGTCGGGGTGATCTATAGAGACTGCTCTCTGCCTCGGGCAAGAGAAATAGCCGCTCCGGTGATTGGAGGAGGATTTAGATGGAGAAGTGATGAGGATGCACTGGTGGTGGAAGAGAACAGGTTGACATGGTTGATGTCTAGACGTTAAGTGTTAACATGTTGGTGTCTTCTAATATAAACGGATCTTCATCAAATCAATGCGCCGGTCAAGTCTACAAAATAATGAGCAAACGATAAAATAAATCACCTCTGGTGGTATCCAATCTCTTTCCCCTTTTCCTCCAATGAGAGCGTCGCGATTCGAAACAAGATGACTGGAGTAAAATGATTTGTGAGTTTTGCGATCATTAAATGAAGATCTATATACTGCCCATACTATACTGCAAAATTAAAGTCGAAGATACTTTCTCCCAGAAAAAAAAAATAGAGATAGATTATCAACAGAGTAATGCATATACGTAAATTTCAATAAAGTTATCAAGGAAAGGAATAAAGTTATCAAGACGATATCTCACCAAAAAACAAAAACAGAGAAAAGAGAAAGTAGAAAAATCCAATTTCAGTTCCATCATCACTGTCCTTTGTCGAATACTCCTTCGCAGTGAAGATGGCAAAACTAGGATCCATCATGGCGATGAGTGCCCTTTTCTCTTATAAATTCCCATTCGGGTCTACAAAGGTAACGTAGAGAAACGACCTCAGAAATTTATTTAGACGGAGTGCTTTATATTTGAAGAAAACAGCAAAAAAAAAAATTATGTTCAAGGTATGTTCGTTATCATAGGATTTCAATATCACGTGTCCTCTGTAGAGCACGTCCTTAAATTCAAACGTCTATCTTCTTTCCTGAATCTGTAGGAAGGAGGAAATTTCTTTGCCAAATATTTTGCGGGTCTGTATTTTGCGGTTGAAGATTACATCAACACAAGCAATCAGGTCAACAGTTTGTTGTTGTTTTTTTAACCTTTTTACGTTGCACTTGGCGATACAGTATGCAATTACTGGGGTTTATTTTGGGACCTATTGATCGTAATGATTTTAATGTTGTGTATTCAAAAGAATAAAAACGGTATATTTTTCAAGACATGTATAATTTATTTGTTATCATGAAATTTCAATAGGTTCCCCCGCAAAACATGTCACGTAAACCCCTTTTCTTTTCTGGCTCTCTGCTTAAAGATGAAACTATACTTTAAATTAGTTTGCTATAGCAAGTAACGGAAAATGTTGTCAATACCAAATCACTCGAATCTAGATCTTTTGATAGTTTTTGCTAGACGAGTTTGATACTCGTCGATTCAATATGCAATTACCCGGGAATCAACGCATTGATCTTTTGTTTTGAATACCGGCATTTTCCAGTCAAACCTTCATCTCTTGACCGTTTTACATGATACTGGTGTATTCAATATTCAATTACTTGTGAACTACTGCATTGATTGTTTTGTTTTTAATACCGCTATTTTTGATTGAATGAATAGTCGTCGGAACCCTTTTCTGGGAAGGCATGCACAAATGATATTAGTGAAAGAATATTTATTGTCTAGAAGCTTTGGTAGCTGACTTTGCTAATAGGATTTGAATGATTTGCGGTATGATCCCATATATTAATTTCAACAATCACCGTTGTATGGTCTTTGCAAATCAAACCTTGCTTTCCCTTAATGATTTCTTGATTTTGATTCTTGATTTTTCTTCTTGTATCTCGCCATGTTCTAACACCATGTCGCATTAAATTTGTGTATTTTCACTCAACACGTTTTGCTATATCTACCGAGCCATAACCTTTTGATAAAATATGATTGTCTTCACATTCTCGGATAATGTTCAGAGATGGAAACCTTATCTTAAAAGAAGATTCCCATCGCTAAGTTCTTCTTTTTTATCTGTCTGTGTATGGCTTTTCTTTAGCTTGTTTGTTCGTTTGTTTTTATACTTTCTCTGGTATTTGCGTCTTTTCATCAGATTGTACCTTATTTGCAAGTAAGTTCCAATGTAGATTAATGGTCTGGTTCGGATTGATACAAGAAATAATGTTAATGGATGGCTAGACAGGAAGAAATAAAACTAATGAAATCATGGGTGGAGGTGAGAAGGAAGGTAAGCACGCAGGAAGCGTATACACTAGTATGCTAGAGGCTTCATGAATGCCAACATGTATTGTCATATTAAGCCTCTCGACACTCACATTCCCAATTCAAAGATCTTTGTTGCTGGATGAATTCACTTAAAGGATATTTGTTGACACACCCATTCCACATGTAGGGCAAGTGACCACTGAGAGACTGTAAAAATTAGCGGATCTCTCGATGATCTTTCACTGAACTACCCAGAGATCCGGTAGACAACCACAGTACATGATATGCATTTAAAGATTTCTTTTAACAGGGAACTCAAAGGGGAATAAGGTTATGGGCGGAGCATCAGGATTGTGCGCTTATTGGCTTGTCACAAGGCAAGAAGCTTACATAACATCCAAGAAGCTTGATGGGACACCAAAACATCAAGACTCTCTTCGAACAATGACGTTTAAAACATAATTTATTTGAAATTCTTCATTTTTCAATAAGATAAATACACTCAAACAATGTGATATGAATAAGATATTATGATCTTGAGATGTAGTTAGTAAAGGTATAGTAAACGGAACAGCAAGCAGTACGTGCTCTCACAATTTACCCGGCATGCTCCTGGAACTTATTGAAAATAGAGGTTATAGTTTGGGCCATGAGGTACAAAATGAAAATGTGTTAGGAAATAACTACATACATGTTTTTTGGCAGCATTATGCACTAGAGGAAATATTTTCCCAAACATAAGCTATAGCCTGACCGTACGATATAAACTATTATCTACCAAAGTATCTGCGAACACCACTGACGAATGCACTAAAATACAATACAAAACAAAGCATACCACGACACCTCAAGAAGGAGGTGTATACAGAAAGATATAATCGTATAAATGCAAAATTATGATTTTGCAGGATAGGAATATAAGGAAAAACAGTCTGTTATCGTTATGACAAAAAATTTAGGGCTCCATGGTTGAAAACGAAACAGCATATATATATAGAGGTCTTTGAGCAGCATAAACGTTTTGAGTGTCAAAGATTTTTGTGTGTGTGTTCTGCTCGTTTGTGTCCGTGTGTGTGTAGTGTATAATGTGTTAGTGTATGGGCATTCGTGTGTGTTGGTGTGCGTTGAATTGTGTGTGTGAAGTAAAAAAAAGAGTGAGACACTGAAATAAAAACAGTCTAGTAGTTCATTCTCTTGTTCGAGGTAATGTATTTTAAGTATGGATTTGTCAGATTTGTATCAGATATTAATGTTTATGTGTTTTATAGTACAAACAAATTTCAAAGATTTACTTTACTTTCATAACACAAATAATATCAGGGATTCTTATTGCTTTGGAAAATCTTGGTTTCTCTGTATTAATGACTTCATCACATGAAGTGTGTAAGTTTCTAAATAAATCATGGACGTCATGTCGTAACTATGACTACGCCAAACTATTTGTTCGAAACCTTCCAATGTTTCTGCTATATCAGCTTTTGAAGGCCGTGTGAATTTTTAAGGGAAAATATTTGACTTCCAATTGCGACTGAAGAACACTCGAATGGCACTGATTGCCAAACTGCCATTTCGACACCTTTTGGTATGTTTGAGTTTCTACGCATGCCCTTGGGTCTCAAAAATGCGGCACAAAGTTCTCATGTTTCAACGATTCATTGATGAGGTGACACGAGAAATGGGTTTTGTCTATGTTTACATCGATGACATTCTCGTCGCCAGTTCTACACCTGAAGAACATGAGCATCACTTGCATCAACTCTTCACCCGCTTGAGAGAGTATGGCATTGTCATCAGTCCCAACAAGAGTGAGTTTGGTGTGAGCGAATTGAACTTCCTTGGACATCATAAATGCCTACTACAAGCAGCTACGCAGTTTCCTGGGGTTAGTAAACTTCTATCAGGCGGCTTATCCCTCACTGCGCAGACATTCTCGCTACACTGACTAACCTCCTGTCCAAACAAAAGAGAGGATCTGGCAAACCGTTAGTCTGGACGCCTAAAGGCCACCGCACACTACACGATCAGACTGGTCTTAAAGTCTTAAGCCAAGCTGGGTCTTAAGACCAGTCGTACGACAGGACACCGCACACTATACGACCCGACTGTAAAGCGTGCGTAGTGCGCACTGCGTGCGCTTGCATTTTACTGCATTGTGAATGGCTGAAAGCCTACGACCAGTCGTAGAAATTCAACATGTCAAATCTCTACGACTGGCGCTAAGACCCAGTCGTACGACTGGAAACTGGCAAGACTGTGACGTCACACTTCTAGTCTTAAGGTCTTAAGACCGGTGAATCGGGGCAAAATCGTGTAGTGTGCGGCGGGCTTTAGAGTACACAAGCCCTCTGTGACATAGGCGTTATCACACACCACCATGTTGGTGCATCCCGAGATCAACGCTACGCTAACTGATGCATGATGCATCTGATGTCGCCGTGGACGGGTACTGCAACAACTTGTTGGAGATTCAATTCAATTCAATTCAATTCAAAGGTTTTATTTTCACTTCTTTCAACAGAATGTACAAAAAATATAAATTCGACATACGTTTGAAGGAATGATACATAGATAGCAAAGGATAGCATTTGTCAATAATCATTACAAATTTAGGCATTTTTCATACAGACATATTTATACATTCTGCCAAAAAAAAGTGGAGGTACCCACTCAAAAGACTATGCTTGTACAACGTGGGCACCTCACAGGAAGAAAAAAAAAGGTGAAAACTTAACTACAAGTGTGCGGGATGAAAAAAGAAGTGGAAAAGGGGAAAGGGAAGAAGCATAAATACAAGTAAAGAGACGAGACAACTAAGAACAAAAAGCCTAGATCAATCGGTACATTCAAGATCAAACCAACAGAGACTATTAGCCATATTAGAAGTGTAGAGCATTAAAAGCGACGAGAAAGTGATATATACAATTGTATTGAATTGCTGATAGCAGAACACATTATCTGTTCTGTGAAGGCACGTAAGTTTGCAATAGGAAAAACAGGGGATGCGATGCGGAATTCCGCGAAAGACGCGACCTAACAAGCCTATGAAAAATCAATAGCATCCTGGTGCTTACAAAACCTACTTACTGAAAAAAATAAACAAACAAAATTAATTTCTTTCTGTTACATTATAAGACTTAAGAAGGAATGATTTCAATCTTTTTTTTGAATGAAAACAAAGAAGGAGCATTTTTTATGTCTGGACTAAGGGAGTTCCAGTCTCTTGGGCCTGTATATATAAATGTCTGCTGAGCTAAAACCGTTCTAAGCAGGGGCAAATGAAATTCATTAGACTGTCTTGTTGGGTAACTATGGTATGTCAGGTTACGAGGAAACATAGAATCGAATATAAGCGGAAGACAGTTATTATTATAACTATACATAAATTGTCCTAAATGAAATAAAAACAAATCCTTAATTTTCAGAATCTTATTTTCAGAAAACAAAGAAGCTGTATGAGAGCAAGGAGCGGCATTACAAATGATTCGAAGTGCCTTCTTTTGTAACAATAAAACCCTATCTAATAATGTTTGATGCGTGTTTCCCCATGCCAAGATTCCTTAATTTAAATAAGGTAGTATCAAAGACGAATACAGTATGAATAATGAATGTTGGGGAAGAAACAATTTGAACCTGTTAATGACGCCTATATTGCGCGAAATAATTTTACAAACATAATCTATATGAAATTTCCAAGAAAGTTTATCATCTACTGTGATTCCAAGAAATTTTGTATATGAAACACTTTCTAAAACAGTGTCATCAAAATAAATATCCATATTCAAATTATCTAAAGTGTTACTAAAAAACATATACTTGGTTTTATTGATATTCAGGGACAGCTTATAAGCTCGTATCCAATCTCGTAAATTTTGTAACTCCGCATTTACTGTGTGCACAAGAATATTTGGATCTTCATGTGAAAAAACACATTTGAGTCATCGGCGAAAAGTATGAATGATAACACTTGGGAGGAAGCACATAAATCATTAATATAAACAATAAACAACAACGGCCCCAATATACTACCTTGTGGCACGCCACACATTAATTCTCTCATATCAGAGTTATAATTGTTTATTGAAACATATTGTTTACGATCAGTTAGATAACTCCTGAACCACTCCAAGGCCTTCCCACGTATACCATAGTGGGACAACTTATAAAGCAATATATTATGATTAATAGTGTCGAAGGCCTTGGAGAAGTCCAGGAAGATACCGATCAAATGAGAATGATTATCTAAAGCATATGCTACTTTATCAATAAAATTCAAAAATGCATGAGAGGTGCTATGCTTTTCTCGAAAACCAAACTGGGAGTTTGTCAGAACACAATGCGTCTTCAAAAAATTCATTGTTCTTTTATATATAATTTTCTCTAAGATTTTTGATATACAAGATAATAAAGAAATAGGTCTATAATTACTAATATCCAGGTTGTCACCATTCTTAAATATAGGAATAACTTTTGCTATTTTCATTTGTTCCGGAAACTGACCGTTTGACATTGACAAATTGAAAATATACACCAAAGGATCCACAATAGAATATATTGCTCCTTTTAAAATCATATTGCTTATATCATCATAACCTGCACTTTTTTTATTTTTCAAACCAGAAACAATATCAACAACCTCATACCTAGTGGTAGGAGTAAAGAATATAGAATGTGTATTATACTGATTCAAAAAATCCGTAAAATGTTTATCAGTATTGGGAATTTCTTGAGCAATATCTTCTCCAATAGTTGTAAAATATTTATTGAAAATATTTACAATATCTTGAGAATTATCAATAATCTTGTCATCAAATCGAATTTTTGATATACCAGAGATTTCGGTAGATGTATTCATAGCTTGTTTTAACACATTCCACGTACTTTTTATATCATATCTATATCTCTGCAATTGCTTATGATAATACTTTTTCTTTTCTATACGTAATATTTTTGTGAGGGTATTTTTATATGATGTGTATTTCAAACGTGCTTGCTCAGTACTTTTCATCTTAAATGAATAAAACAATTTATTTTTTCTGTTAATAGATCGCAAAATGGACTTTGTAATCCAGGGAAGCCTTGGTGTTGTTTTATAATTCCCCCGTTTGTATTTTCTTTTGGGAATACATATATCCAAATGATTATTCAAAACATCAAAAAAATTATTCAAAGACAAATTAATGTCATCTGTATCAAACACACATTCCCAATTAGCATTATCTAAAGAAGCACAAAAAGAAAACAAGTTTTCTTGAGTTACTCTACGCCTTTCCTGACGATGAAATGAATTAACATTAATATGATTATACTTAAAATGCGTCATAACAGGAAAATGATCAGTAATATCAGACAAAATTATAGAAGAATCTGGGAGAGTTAAAACATTACAAAAAATATTATCAATCAAAGTAGCCGAATGACTAGAAACACGAGTTGGTTTGGAAATAAGGGGTAAAAAAGAAGAGGATAAGAATGTGTCAAGGAATTCACCCGGTATATTGTCTGTTGTATGTTTTAACAAATCAATATTAAAATCACCGAGTATAAAGGACTCTGAGTTAGCAAATAAAGGATCTGTGAGCAACTCGGTGAGATATGATAAAAAATCTTTGTTATTAGAATTTGGGGGTCTATAAATGATACCTATCACAATATTTTTACTACCAGGAACATTAATTTGAACAAAAAGGGACTCCACAATGTCATTCATTTTACTCAACTTTTCACAAACAATACATTCAAAACTGCTTGAAACATATAAGGCAACCCCACCACCAGAACGATCGGGTCTGTTATTCACAAAAACATTATATCCTTCAAGCGAGAAAGATCGTTTGGGGCATGAAGATAACCACGTTTCAGTTAGTCCTATCACAGTAAATAAAGGGTTATTTGGGTTATCCAATAACTGTAATTCATCAAAATGCTTACTTAAACTTCTTATATTCAAATGTATCAACGAAAATGTGTCTTTACATAAACCCTTACGAATTTCTTTAAATTGATTCATAGTAACATAACTACATAATGGGGCTTGGGTTAAATCATCAAAATCATACTGCATTTCTTCAGCTGTTGAGTTCATATTATCGGCAACTAACTTATCATAAAAAGATGTATGCGAATTAGAAACATCATCTAGGAAATCAAATTCTGGTGTAGTAGGTCTAAATAGATCAAAAAACTCATCATCCAATACGGAACGAAAAGGCGCATTTATCCCCTCAGCCATTTTGAATGAGAAATTCTCTGACATTTGAGCGCGCAAATGATGCTAACAGGAAGAAACCAGCATAGGCATAACAGCAAAGTCGACGCGGCAGATACCGCACCGGATTCTGCGCAAAGTGAAAAGGTAGGCTGGCGCCATGTGTGACAATGAAGGGTAAGTGCCTCTCACGGGCATACAAACAAAATGTTCGGGCTAGTTGGCTGTCAGCAAAACCAGGGGTACTAGAGTAGTTAGAGGCAAGGAAATAAGAGGAACAGTGAACAATCAAGAAAACATAAAACATGGCTAATGTCTCTGTAGGCTTACACTTCGTTATAAAACACAACATACATAGAAAAGAAAAGAACAAAATGTTGAGAATACACATAATGGACAATGATCTTACACGATACACTACAGTACAGGTAAATTTCTCGTATGAAACGAGGGTGTAATCCCAGTTGCGGGTAGAGCTCCCGCCAATAAGTGCTAAAAAAAACATCAACAGCTGATTTATAACGAGATACACGGAATGAGGTAGGCCTTTGTGAAAAGGATAAAAAAGAGAGTGGGATAATCGATCAAGAGGGTGAATAGTGAGCGAGCATTATCAGAGCACCTTGTATTTTGAAAAGAAATAAGTGCGGCGGGGAGAGTCTCGTCTCAGTGGACTTGAAATATGCAGAATGAAACCGAATAAACCCAAGAGCTTCAAAAGGGTAAAGATTTGAGAGACTTTGACGTATTCAATAAAAACAGAAGATCAGGTTAAGAAAGATGTGCATATATCATGAAATAAAACATGTACATCTGAGCAATTTATCGACGTGTTGACATCAATCAGCGATTTTTTTTTTATCAATGTGCAGCTGTTCAAAAACTTACTCAACATCAGGGTCAAGGACTTACGTAAGACATAATATGAAGAAAGAAAAAAAATAAGAAAGAGAAAGAGAGAAAAGAATGTGTAAAGGGAAGGTGTCAGCAAGTAAAACGTATAGAACCGCATACTTCCGAACTGGGTGTGGACAAAACAACACCAATTGAACCCGGTAATCTGCTACATCGACAAAGACTTAACAAGGATAATGAACTGAGGGAATTTGATCTGTTCCTAACTTGTAACAAGACAAACAAAAATCGGAGAAAAATTCCTGTGACAGGGAACAAAACGTTTGTACTTGAACATTGAATCTATTAAAGGGAATGTGTATCGGTTCAAAAACTTGCTAAGCATTAGCGTTTAGTCAGAGGACTTGCGTAAGACAAGAAACTTGCATATCAAAACGAGTATTCAGGGGCGTCACCAGCTTTTTTTTGAAGGGGGTGCGTTTTGACACTAAATGTTTACGAGATTTTTTTGGACAGACATTTGGAATATAGGAAGCTCTCAATCCCTAGACTTTTAATGTTAGCTAGGATTTCATCGGGGGGGGGGGGGGGGGGGAGGGTGTGGAAGTGCCGGAGAGCGGGTTGCATCCCTTATAAATGGATTATGGAATGACGGTGTGAAACGACAAATTACTGGCAGCGATATCAGGGGGATGGCATAACGACTACATACGAGCGAGCGGAGCGAGCGAGCTTGGAAATTTTGACATTTTACAGTCCAAAAAACTGCCGTTTGTAGACATATTTTTTTTGCTTTGTAAATTAAGGGGGCGCACCGAGCACAACTGCTGGCAATTCCTGGCAGCAATATCAGGTGAATGGCATGATAATTAAATGCGAGCGAGCAAAGAGAGCGAGCTTGGAAATTTTGACATTTTACAGTCCCAAAACTGCCATTTGGAGCCATATTTTTTCGCTTTGGAAATAAAGGAGGGGTGGGGCGCAACGGGCGCAACTGCCGGTAATTACTGGCAGCAACATCAGGAGAATTGCATAACGACTACATACGAGCGAGCGAGCGAGCGAGCTTAAAAATTTTGACATTTTACAGTCCCAAAACTGCCGTTTGTAGCCGTATTTTTTTGCTTTGGAAATTAAGGGGCACACCAGGCGCAACTGCTGGCAATTACTGGCAGCAACATCTGGTGAATGGCATAACAATTAAATGCGAACGAGCGAAGAGAGCGAGCTTGAAAATTTTGACATTTTACAGTCCCCAAACTGCCATTTGGAGGCATATTTTTTCGCTTTGGAAATAAAGGAGGTGGGGGGGGGGGGTTCACCGGGCGCAACTGCCGGCAATTACTGGCAGCAACAACAGGAGAATTGGGTAACAATTAAATGCGAGCGAGCGAGCTTGAAAATTTGACATTTTACAGTAAAAAACAAACTGCCGTTTGTAGGTATATTTCTATATTTAAGGGGGCCCATCGGGCGCAACTTCTGGCAAATACTGGCAGCAATATCAGGAGAGCATAATGATTACATTCGAGCGAGCAGAACGAACGAGCTTGAAAATTTTACATTTTACAGTCCAAAAACTGCCGTTCTTTTCTTAGCCATATTTTTTCGCTTTGGAAATTAAGGGGGAAGGGCACCGGGCGGAACTGCTGGCAATTACTGGCAGCAACATCAGGTGAATTGCATAACGATTAAATGCGAGCGAGGGAAGAGAGCGAGCTTGAAAATTTTACATTTTACAGTCCAAAAACTGCCGTTCTTAGTCATATTTTTTCGCTTTGGAAATTAAGGGGGGCGCACCGGGCGCAACTGCAGGCAATTACTGGTATCTAGCAACATCAGAAGAATGGCATAAAGATTAAATGCGAGCGAACGGAGCGAGCGAGCTTGAAAATTTTGACATTTGAAGACCTGAATATAAGAACGACCCAAGTCCAATTTTTGGCCAAATTCAGTTTGACATGGGAAATTGTAGCTTATGCATGGACTCATCTTGTGTATAAATGATAAATCCCAATTACCCCCCGGAAGTGCCTGAAATGAATGAGTTAAATCTTATATTAATGTAAGAATGAAGGACTTGGGTCATTCTTACATTCATATAATAGCGCTCTCTCTCATCCTTCTCTCATCTCTATAGCAGAATATCATGTATATGAATCAAAGAACGACCCAAGTCCACCACACAAAATGGTCTCTCAACAATTAATGTAAATGTTAATTATTATATGGTTTTTTTTTAGTTTACTCGAAATGGTCTTCCATGGACTTGGGTCGTTCTTATATTCATATACTCATTTTACAGTCCCCAAATTGCCGTTTGTAGCTATAATTTTTCGCTTTGGAAATTAAGGGGGGGCGCACCAGGCGCAACTGCCGGCAATTACTGGCAGCAACTTCAGGAGAATGGCATTACGACTAAATGCGAGCGAGAGGAGCGAGCGAGCTTGAAAATGTTGACATTTTACTGTCCCAAAACTGCCGTTTGAAGCTATATTATTTTTTTTTTTTTCGCTTTGGAAATTAAAGGGGGGGCGGACGCCCGGTGCGCCCGGTGCGCCCCTCCCCCTGGATCCGCCACTGCAAGGGTGTGGGTTTATGTTCATGACTGGGGGAGGTATGACCAGCGAGGTGGCGTCGAAGTGACCAGCGGGGAAAGGATGTCCAAAATCTGCACTTTAGAGCATCCCCTAAACTAATTGTGCGTGTTTGTTTGTGTGTGTGTATTATATGTACATGGAAAAGTTAGGAATTAGCCCAGGTCAAGTCTTTTTATTGGCAATGCAAGACATTTTTACATAGACTAGTATGTAAAGCAACACTGCAAAAGCAATGATCTAGCTTTGATATAACGAAGCGTAAGGTACAAAGGTGCTGTACATTCTACATCACATTGCGCAACATTGTAGCGACTCTTCGTTCGGATGTACTGAGTACACTGCGCACATCCTGCTTATATGCAGAATGCCAACCAGGAATCACGCTGAATCACAATCTTTTGTCGGGTCCGGGCTTTTTGAACAATGTTTCACACTATATACCTATCTAAAATGGTTAAAAGAAATCCGATAGAAAAATATCTTATTTCTTGATCACCCTTTCATTCAAAAGCAGTTTACTAACACTTGAATTACTATTTCGGTAAGTCTTTTTTTTTTTTACCAGCGGATTATGAGGGGGCGCACCCCCCCCCCCCCGTAGTTACGCCACTGCTTTTGGGTGAAATAATTGGACATATTTCTTGAATTCTAACAAAAAAGCAAGACAATCTTTTCATCGCGGGAATTATGATCATGTGGGGTGGGGCAAATGGTGCGCTTGCCTTCCAATATTTTTATGGGGGCAACATTTTTGTTTTATTTCAAAAGCAAGAAAATTTCTCATTTCGAGAATTATTAATTATGGGGGGGGGGGGCAAAATTAAAATATGCTTGCCCCTCCAATATTTTATGGGGGTAACTTTTTGTTTTTCGGTCCAAAAAAAAGATAAGAAAATCTTCTCGTCTCTGGAATTATGGAGGGGGGGGGTGGGCAAAATAATATGCTTGCCCCTCCATTTTTTTTCATCTTTTTTTAATGAGGCTAAGGCTCGCTCTTGTGATGGGCTGGCAATATGGATTGGTCAGAAGTAATGTACATAGACCCTACTATGTACTTGTAAGTAGCACACGTACATGCAAACGTGTATAGGTGCTCGGTATCGTAGGGATGTACAGTACGGTCGATAAATAGTAAACACTGTAGAATACTAATAGATATGTATAAAATCAGTGCTGCCAGAACCAGGGGTGCGAATTGATTTTTTTTTTTGTGTGTGTGTGTGTGTGTGTGTCCCTGGTGCAAAATATGAAAAAAAAAATAGAAAAGAGTAATTATCTAACGTCCGGCGTTGAGGTCGCTCGCAGACTGATTTTTTTTTTTTTTTTTTTTTTTTTTTTAGGATCTGAAGGGGGGTGCTTTCGCACCCAACGCACCCCCCCTGGTGACGCCCATGGTATTAAGTGTAGAATGAATGCTAGACAAACATCAGCAAGAAAGAGAAAAAATGTACATATATTTTGTGATAATGCACGTAAAGCTGAATATTCTGTCGATGTGTTGACATAAATCAACGATTATTCTATCAGTGTGCAGCTGTTCAAAAACTTACTTAACTTCAGGGTCAGGGACTTACGCAGGACAAGAATATAAAGGAAAACAGAACAAAAGAGAGTGAGAAAAAAATGTTAGAAGGGAAGGTGTCAACAAGTAGGATACGTGGGTATGAATAGCCAGAAAAGAATAACCATTTTAAAATTGCAGAACCACATACTTCCGAACTAAGTGTGATGGGCAGAACAACTCCAAGTAAACCCGGTAATCTACGACATCGCCAAACAAAAGACTTAACAAATCTGGGACAGGGAACAAAAAAGATTGAACCTGGGTATTGGGTCAATTAAAAAGAATGCGTATCAGTCATGTCGTTTCAAAGACTTGCTAAGCATTTGTTGGAGGACTTACGTAAGGCAAGAAACTTACATGTCAAAAAAGCATGTAGGAAGCATACATGACAATGAAAGCTAGAGCAACAACAGCAAGGTTGGAATTCTGAAATTGCATACGTTGAAATGTGCGTAGGAAGTGAAAGTACTGCTTGCCGACATGTTTACAAAGGGCAGTGACTTAAAAAAGAATTGATACGTTTTCTGGTGTGTAACAGAAGGCTCGCTCAAAAGAGAACTGCATTCGTGAATAAATATAGCGTGTGCTAAAAAGCATTAATGACATGTACAGAGACGCAATAACAAAAATGTGGAGCAGTTCATGATGGAGTAACAGAAAATTCTTATCTGAGCTATAGTATGCGTAAAACAGCGAGAAATTTGAAAGGAAAACACACAGATACACACCAAAATTTGTACATTTACGCGACCCGAAAACCAAAATCCAAAAATAAGACTTCAGTATCGTAACATGAAGGCCTATGACATGGAAATAATGATTACATGTCTTTTCGATAATCAAGGGAAAATTCAGCGCATGTTTTCAGTTATCAAACGCTTTTCGTTGACCTTACGTTGACATTGTGAAGAACATTTGAAATAAAGAGGGCACAGCGTAAATGAGTATGAATAGCCCAGAGAAAAAAGAAACTCCACTCATTACAGGAGCGTACTTTACAGTCATTACGTGTGAGTTACTTCATAAGGTAAATGGATTAAGATGAAAAAGTACCTGAACAGCTGTAGTACAATAAACTAACAAACCAGACCATTCAATACTCTGTGACTTTTCGAGTGTTGAATTCTCCTGCTTCTCGTTTCACCGTGAAACGTGATGATAGTACAGTGCCAGTGGCAGACCGAGGCCCGGAGCAGACAAAGCACTGGAGGGGTACCATGTGCGCCAGTCCAACGCCCCGCCAGCCCCAAACCCCAGTCCGCCACCGGCGCGTAATTGGTTACTCTGTTTTCGACATTTATAAAAGAACAACGATTATATATTGGGGAGAATGAGAAGTAGTTGCAAATCATGATATACAGGCAGGCAAAAACAGTCTTCCTATTAATACCCTAATTTGGAACGATGTATCTAACAACCATTTCATATTATCTTGGTATTGCAAACATACCGATATGAAAGTAATTTACAAAAATTGTTTTAAAATAAATACATGCAATTTAAATGGTGGATGTGTCTTGCTTGCAGAGAGATGTGAAAAACAATAACAGCGACAACGTGATTGCGCTGAGAAAAAGGATATTTATGCTTAGTGCAATATCAAAACTGATACATCTAATTTCCTTCTCTCAAATCACATTAATCATTCACCTGCCCATACACCTATCAAAGTATATGTTGCATTCACACATAATTAAATGCAATATAGTGATTATGAGTAAATCACTGAGTTGCAGAGAAAATTTTTATCATGAAAATTTTGTTTAGTGGGTTTTGTGGGTATGAATAGCCAGAAAAGAATAACCATTTTAAAATTGCACAAAACCACATACTTCCGAACTAAGTGTGATGGGCAGAACAACTCCAAGTAAACCCGGTAATCTACGACATCGCCAATCAAAAGACTTAACAAATTTGGGACAGGGAACAAAAAAGATTGAACCTGGGTATTGGGTCAATTAAAAAGAATGCGTATCAGTCATGTCTTTTCAAAGACTTGCTAAGCATTTGTTGGAGGACTTACGTAAGGCAAGAAACTTACATGTCAAAAAAAAAACATGTAGGAAGCATACATGAGAATGAAAGCTAGAGTAACAACAGCAAGGTTGGAATTCTGAAATTGCATACGTTGAAATGTGCGTAGGAAGTGGAAGTACTGCTTGCCGACTTGTTTACAAAGGGCAGCGACTTAAAAAAGAATTGACACGTTTTCTGGTGTGTAACAGAAGGCTCGCTCAAAAAGAGAACTGCATTCGTGAATAAATAAAGCGTGTGCTAAAAAGCATTAAGGACATGAACAGAGACGGAATAACAAAAATGTGGAGCAGTTCATGATGGAGTAACAGAAAATTCTTATCTGAACTATAGTATGCGTAAAACAGCGAGAAATTTGAAAGGAAAACACACAGATACACACCAAAATTTATACATTTACGCGACCCGAAAACCAAAATCCAAAAATAAGACTTCAGTATCGTAACATGAAGGCCTATGATATGGAAATAATGATTACATGTCTTTTCGATAATCAAGGGAAAATTCAGCGCATGTTTTCAGTTATCAAACGCTTTTCATTGGCCTTACGTTGACATTGTGAAGAACATTTGAAATAAAGAGGGCACAGCGTAAATGAGTATGAATAGCCCAGAGAAAAAAAGAAAATCCACTCATTACAGGAGCGTACTTTACATTATGTGTGAGTTACTTCATAAGGTAAATGGATTAAGATGAAAAAGTACCTGAACAGCTGTAGTACAATAAACTAACAAACCAGACCATTCAATACTCTGTGACTTTTCGAGTGTTGAATTCTCCTGCTTCTCGTTTCACCGTGAAACGTGATGATAGTACAGTGCCAGTGGCAGACCGAGGCCCGGAGCAGACAAAGCACTGGAGGGGTACCATGTGCGCCAGTCCAACGCCCCGCCAGCCCCAAACCCCAGTCCGCCACCGGCGCGTAATTGGTTACTCTGTTTTCGACATTTATAAAAGAACAACGATTATATATTGGGGAGAATGAGAAGTAGTTGCAAATCATGATATACAGGCAGGCAAAAACAGTCTTCCTATTAATACCCTAATTTGGAACGATGTATCTAACAACCATTTCATATTATCTTGGTATTGCAAACATACCGATATGAAAGTAATTTACAAAAATTGTTTTAAAATAAATACATGCAATTTAAATGGTGGATGTGTCTTGCTTGCAGAGAGATGTGAAAAACAATAACAGCGACAACGTGATTGCGCTGAGAAAAAGGATATTTATGCTTAGTGCAATATCAAAACTGATACATCTAATTTCCTTCTCTCAAATCACATTAATCATTCACCTGCCCGTACACCTATCAAAGTAAATGTTGCATTCACACATAATTAAGTGCAATATAGTGATTATGAGTAAATCACTGAGTTGCAGAGAAATTTTTTATTTTGATTTAACAAATTAACGTAAAATATTTCTGAGACATTGGTGAGACGAAAAGTTACAAAATCTCATGACAAAGTTTTAAAACCTATGCTATCTAAGTATAGGTTGTCAATTCTTACTTTAGCACAGGTGACTCAGTCATTCCAGGCTTTCCAAGGCAGTGGGGTTGCATTTTCATTTGGCTTTCTCGTTTGCAAAATTACTTTGGTTCCATTGACTATGATTCTTGTAGCCAGCTTTTGCTCCTTTCTGAGACGGTAGGCGGTAGCTGCCAGCCTTCCGCGCTCTCTCTTCATCGATGCCGGTAGGTCGGTCCTGACTGTTATGCGCGGTTGAGGGCTCGATGCTGCGTTGGCATAGGACATTTCAGCAGCCTGCGGTGGCCGGGGACCTGGACGTTCACGCTGGGATGCATGCAGGATACGCTCACGGTCGCACATTCGCCCAAATCGGACGATAATCGGGTCGGGATTCGCAACACCATCACCGGGCGATGTTTGGGATTGGTGGTCGTTGGGTCCTCGGGCTGGTTGTCTGTGCATTGATTACGGGAATTCGGGCCGCTTCCTCTTGGGATATGTTGAGCAGCATGGCGAAGACCTCCGCGCACACTTTCAGGACATTTTCGTTGGATTCCTTTGGCACCCCGTACAGCAGTAGGTTGAGTTTGCGTTCGTGGATCTCAAATAACAAAAGTTTTTCATTTAGCTCACTTTTGGCCTTTTCGATTTCTTTTAGTATGTTCGGCATTTTTGTAGACTCTATCTCGTCTAGTCGACTACTGGTGTTAGTGGCACTCACCTCCAGATCGGAAACGGTTTTCTTGGTGGTCATGAGGTCCAGCTTTAAGGAGGCCACGTCGCTCATGAGTAGGTCTATCTTTGAGTTGAGTTGGCGATTGTTAGCTTCATTTGCCTGTTTTAGATCAGAAATCATTTCAGCAATGTCTCCAATAGTAGCAGTGGTGTCAGCTTGGTCCGAATGGTCAGCTGCCGGCGCACGGTCTCCCACAGGATGGGAGGGGCTCCCCGCAGTGCTTGACGTAGCGTCGTCATGTTCCTGATCCGAGTCTGCCGCACAACTTTCATTTGCTGTTTTCTGGTTTCTTGTAGATTTATTTCTGGTTGACATTCTGGTAGATTTCACTGCTGGAACTTTGGGTCTCACTGCTGGGTTAGACATCCTCTCTTTGGTTGGGATGGGGTTAACGTAAGCTCACTTTCAGCTGAGTGTTTTATAGTTGAGATGAGTTATTGGGAGCGGGAGCTCAAGAGGACACGTCCTATCAGTTCCACGTCATTCGATCGAATGATTCATGGTAATCCATGGATTCATGGTAATCCATCGCTTTTTAGTCCCACAAACTCCTCCATGCAGCGACAAAATTTTTCTGGTTATTGGCTATCTATCTAACCATCCGGCATTTACGGCATATACTGGAAGGCAGACTGTTCTGCATTCACACGGATCATAAGCCACTAATATCATACACCTTCAATGCCTGCCCGGATCGCCATAGCCCACGTGATATACACCCACTAGACTTCACTGGAGGAAGCATCACCTGCGACATGTCTACAGGCAGTCCACGGCCCTTCGTGCCTAAAGGACATAGGCGAGCAGTATTTAATGCTATCCACGGGCTTTCCCATCCAGGGAATAGGGCGACTCAGAAGGGGAATTCTTCACGCTTTGTGAGGCCTGGAATGTGAAAAGATATCCACACTTGGGCACAGACATGTCTACATTGTCTGAAGTCAAATGTGCACCTTTACACATTAAAGCTCCACTCGGAGGAAATTAGCACCCCTGACAGTCGATTCTCCCATTATAATGTACACTTGGATATTGTTGGACCGTTACCAGTTTCACACGGTTTTTCCTACCTGCTGACTTGCATTGACAGATTCACATGCTGGCCGGAGGCTATTCCTCTTCAGGATATGATGGCTGAGACTGAAAGGCGTTCGTCAATAGATGGATTTCAGTGTATGGCACTCCTGCAACCATAACAACAGACCGTGGACATCAGTTTGAGTCGCCTCTCTTTGTGAAGCTGACCAGAGATTGCTCGGTACAAATAGACTTCGCACGACGGCATACCATCCAGCGTCAAATGGACTGGTTGAGCGATTTCATCGCACCTTGAACGCTGCACTAGCTGAAAGCACACGACGACCCCGACCACTGGTTCGAGTATCTCCCTTTAACCCTTCTCGGGATCCGCACCACAGTCAAAGCGGATTTGAACTGTTCTCCAGCGGAACTGGTGTATGGTACGACGCTTCGACCACCCGGCCAGTTCGTTGCACCAGAACCACCTACCCCTCCATTAGGTTCTGGTAGTTACGTCGAGCGAATTACGCAAATACATGCACCATCCTGCTCCAGCTCGCACACGAGACCAACAGGTAAAGAGTGATGTACCCACAAATTTAGCGAACGCTTCATTTGAATTTGTGCGTGTGGTCATGGTTAAGAAACCATTACAACATCCTTCCATCTGCCCCTTTCATATCTTGAAGTAGAGAGAGGAATTCTACACACTCGACATGAATGAGTGGAAGGAAAACAACACAGGGCGGCGAGTACTCACCGCCCTGTGTTGTTTTCCTTCCTCCCTGCATTCATGTCGAGTTGGCTCAGTCGGTAGCGCGTCTGGCTCACGATCACACGGCCCGCCCGGGTTCGGATCGAACCCGAGTCTGAACTGAGCAATGTTGTGTGTAAGCATACCGTCCCCTCTAGCAGGAGACAAAACACTCTGTCCCTCGGATAGGACATAAAATGGAGGTCCCGTGTATGAGAGAGTAACAACTCATGCACCATGCACGTAAAAGATCCCGCTTCATTCATTAATCGCAAAGAGCAGGGTGTTTAACCCGGTGAAGTGGTCCCACCTCACATCCAACTGGACCCCGTGGAAGACCAGCTTAACGTAGCTGAATATGGGCTATCCAGCCATCTTCTCAGATGGACATGAACAAACAAACAAACAAACAAAAAGAACAAACCTTGATCGCCTAAAAGTAGCCCATCTTGGACAGCCTTCATCGTCAGAATCTGAGAACCAGCCTGTTTCTTCACGAGATGCTGACGTATGGTCATATCTAGTCAAGGGTCAACTTCCCTCCTTTCCCCTCCTTTCCCCTCCCAAACCTCCCCAATGTCTTTTTTTATGTCGTAGTCAGATTTCACAAGGTCAGGACAATAGAAGAAAACGACGAAGACTCGTTGATTGAGGGGATGAGTTCTTTTATTGGGCTGGCAGCATTGGTGCTCGCATGTAGAAGATAAAACCAAAAAAAAAAACCTCTGCATAAAGCAGAAAACAAGAGAAATCGTAATCAGTACATGGTCATGATTTGATTCACTTCATTTGAATAAACGTCATTAGACACATATCACCGACGGGAATTCATATCACCTCTTGCTATATCATTCGCCTGCTAAGTATAAACATGACTTCAATTATGTATTAACCATATAGAGTCATTATTACATCTCAAAATCCATTCATCACCAAATGGATATAAAAGGAATCGTCCAAAAAAAAGGATTGTTATTTTCAGTCATAACAATGCATCTCGTTGATTAACTCTAATCAAACCAATTATTTATCTGTTTGTAACTCGATCCCTCCTTTTCATATTCTAACACATGTACATGATGATACAGAACACAATACTGACTGCAGTGTGCAATCTCACTTCATAAACACTAAGCAACAACTGGTATTGTTTGATGAACTACAAAAAAATAGGATAACACTCTACAAATACTTGACGTATACATTCGTTCACTGATGGCACTATAAACACTTTGGAACAAACCCATTGCTTGATGAGGATGGATGATACAAAAAAAATGAAAATACATGTATATCATAAACTCGGCCATCCTGACTCTTAACTCACCCAACTGAGGTTTTGCTCTCACCAGCCTTGGACGCCAACTGCAAGACCAGTAGACTCGCTCACCAGCTGAATCTATTGTGTGTGCAATATAATAAACCCTAAGTGTACCGAATTGTACTAAACAACTTTGAATCATAAACAATAATAACAGTGATTAAACCCAATGACACCATACAGTGTATAACATCACTGTCACCTAAGCTCCTATTCCTGTCATAATTCGTTCACAAAATTATCTGTATAAGTTATAAATCCACAACATGCAATTGTATGTATGTGAACACAACCATAATGCTCATATGTAACTGCATGTGATAACTCAAGACAGATGTTGACTGTCTCTGGCATGCTACGATTCACAGAGAAGGATAGCATATTATATCTCAAACATACTGTTAAATGCTTGAACACTTTTCATGTGTTACCAGATACACAAATCTCATGCGTGACACAATGTGCTTTTACATTTCAGTGATCAGCATAAAGTGTATTATGTGGAAACTCAAAGGAGTACAGTGTACATTTATATTCCACAAAATGAATAATTAGTCATGTAACTAATACCTCTTCAACACTGACCAACTACCATAATCATACAGGTATATAGTAAATATTACCATAATATTCACTTACTAATAAGCCATTACTGTGCTGTTATGCAATACACAAAATTCTTATAAACAAACATACCTTCACTCTTCGAAGAGCTGTAATCTGTGTCACCCTCTAGTGACTCAGACACCAGACTTTGACTTTGGTTCTCCCACGAAACGGAACCCTGATTAAAATTAATGATAATACTTAATCAATACCTCCAAATGTTATACTAATCACATTCCTAATTAACACATGTAACATCACCTCTAGTGTTAATCTGAGTATTACAGCACTATAACTTTTATCCGCATATAAAATAACCTTTGTCTATAAGTATGTTAACCTGCAACTGAGTCTGAAAAGTAGACTAACCCAAACTTTACGCAGGGCACAGTACCCGGTAGCGATTTTTTTTTCCGTAACCCTAACGCGTCGAAATTGCCCATTGTGTCACTTGAGCAAAGACTATCAGTGTACAAGTTGGTTTTTGTACGCATGTGCGTGGACTTCGCAGTTAGGCGTTGAGTTCGTACTGTTACACAGTATACAGAGTACCATAGGCATGGTCGTCTGCTAACCACAGAATCAGATTACAATGTGAGAATGGGACGCCGTCCTTCAAGCAGAAACATAACAACGGGTTTGTGTGTATGGGTATGTGTATGCGCGTGTGTGAGTGTTTGTGTGTGTGTGTGTGTGTGTGTGTGTGTGTGTGTGTGTGTGTGTGTTTCCACTTCATATGTCATCGCCATCGCGTTCGGCTTCGGTGGTATTTCTTGAGTTTTGTTCGCCGTCTGCTGACTTGCGTTTAATACTACTAGGATGCATGCAAACTCGACGTCGTCATCAATATCTTGCAAAAAGTAAATTGGAAGTCTAATTGAAGCTTGGAATAAATCATAATCAAAGTATTATATATACGTAGCGACACGTAGCGGTATTTAGGTTAGTGAAGCAACCTTCTTTGTCAAATTTGTAATCTGCTATTTACATGCAGATTAACGTCTGTATATCTGTTCATTTTACTCATGTTTGTATTCCCATATACACTATAATCTTGTATATCTTTTGTGTCATGTGTAATCGTTAGTATTGTATTCACTGGTTTGTTATATTGTTATTCATACCCTTTGTTTGCTACTCTCATACCCCGAGAGGAGGTCGAAAGAGTCAATGAAATTCACAAAATTCACAAATATTTAGGTCTGCAGCGATTGCTATTGTTAACATTGATCATGTTTATTAAGCCCCACAAAATCATATTCGAAGAGGGCATTTGGTCTTGGGTAACATGGATGAACTCCTAGGTTAATTTGGGTTTATCCTCCAACTTCACAATGATTCAGAAAGGCGTAGTATAGGCTCCTTTTTAGTTCAGGTTTATATATATCAACGTAAAGGTATGATTACATTCTCATGCAATAACATCCATGATGAAGATGGGGGGGGGGGGGGGAAGAGAAACTGCGGGAGGCGGGGGGGAGCTAGTAATCATCGATTTTGATCGATGAAATCTCTCTATAAATATTTTAATTTAATCAGCTTTAAAAAGGCATTTTGGATCGGCATTTAAAAATCAAAAGATGTGCTATTTCCATCAAATTCAATTTATTTTCCCAGTCCATACATGTGCAAAATTGCTCTAGTATCACGGTTTGAATGGCTCTATCAATAATTTTTTGATGTTCACTTTATCATTGCCAACCCTATAGTCCTTCTCATCACTTACCATCGTCACCTCTACCATCACGACCATCATTGAAGGAAACCAAAACCCAAAAAGAAATGTGGATTGAGTGAAAGGAGCAACATTAGTAGAACACATCAGTGAAAGTTTAAGGAAAATCGGGCAATCGATGCAAAAGTTATGAATTTTTAAAGTTTGGATGTTGGAACCACTGGATGCATGACATCATGTGTGGGCAACAACATAAAGAAAACCAAAGAAAACAAATATGTTTTCACTTTTCTTGAGTAATGGAAGAGCATTTGATTAACCACTTTCAGAAAGTATAGGGGGAATGATTACTACCCTTAACATAAATTATGTCAGTATCAATCAAGTTGATGGAATGTATAATTTTATCGATTTTTTTTTTGGGTGGAATTCTCTTCATATTTTCTTTACATTGTCGCCCATCATGGTCTCTAGTAGTCTCTTTATTCAGTGATTACAACACAAAAAATATATAAACGAAAAACTTTGCATCGATTGTCCGATTTTTCCTCAAACTTTCACTGATGTATAATGCTAATGTTGCTGGGTTCACTCAATCCATATTGGTCTTTGGGTTTTGGTTTCCTTTAATATCAACCAATCATCACTACCATCATTGCTTTTATTAGATTACCATGCACGACCATAAACATCATTACTATCATTTCACAACTGGATATCATCTTATCATCATCACCACGATTATCACTCGTATTACCATTGTATACATATCACCACAAGCAATATCTTCCACCACTATCAATACTTTTTTCCATGTCATCAATCCATCAACAACAACTTCACGAAATCTCTTTTAAAGTTGTCGGCATCATCATCATTATCATAAGTCTAAATAAGCATTGCGACTGGCAATATATTCATACTCGATCCCTCCCTCCATTGCCCACATGGCCTAGCACCCGTAATTGAAATGATGAAGAGAAACGATTGAATAGTAAAACACTGATTTGTTGGTTTGTTTGTTTGTTTGTAAGAACACTAGCTGTATTCACACGTACAAAATAGCTGGTTACCGAGCGCGCTCCAAAACTCGAGAGTTCTTGTTATACTCGCAACTTTTTATAAACTTCATGATCGATATATTATAGAAACAAACACCAGGCTTTAACTGGTATCAGATTCCCAGGTGGGTTCATGACTTTAAATGTGTATAAACCATTTGTTGTCGACTGACACTCAAAAAAGGAAGCCATGCGTAATTTGTTGTCTCGAAGTCGTGCAGTATCGTACACATAGAGCTGTGATAGTAGTTTACCAGCATATGAAGTTTATCAATATCAGAATAGCCATATGTTTACTATATGTGAGAGAGAGAGAAAAAAAAAATCAAACCCACAGCCCCGATTCTCAAGTACAACACATTTGTAGAAAAGATTTGAAACGATCGTTTTATAATGTGTCATTTGGCACAAAATAATTTCACTTATTTTTAACAATATTAATCGATAACCAAATTAAAATCAATTTGCCCGATATTCAGCCAAATTTAAGGTCTTTTCATTAAGTTGGAGCAACGAGCATTAGTTTAGAGTCACAGAGGCTACTTTCGAGTTTTTATGAAATACATTCATAGGAAACTGATAGCTATAAGTTTGAACGATGATAGCACCCCAAATATCATGATTACAGTTCGTTAGTGAGAAGGTTCGTTATTCCAAAGATTCGTTATTCCGAAGTTTCGTTTTCCAAAGGTTCGTTATTCCGAAGGTTTATTATGGACCCTATTTCATTGTCGGATCAATGAACCTTCGGAATAACGAACCCTATTTCATTTTCGAAAAAACGAGCCTTCAGAAAGCGACCCCTATTTTTTCGGATAAACGAACCTTCGGAATAACTAACCTGCGGAATAACGCCACAAATGTTCGGATTAACATACCCTTTTTGATTTCCGAATTAACGAACCTTCGGAATAACGAACATCCGAAACACTCAAATTCCCTATACTTAGAGGTTTGTTAACCCTAAATTCAAGAACAGTTCGTTAATCCGAGAATATTTAAGTGACGTTATTCCGAAGGTTCGTTAGTCCGAAAATAAAATAGGGTTTCTATTCCAAAGGCTCGTTTATAGGGTTCGTTATTCTGAAGGTTCGTTAATCCAAAAGTCAAACAGGGTTCTGGAATGGGTCATAAGACTTTTTTTGTTCAAAAGTTATCTGGATGTCTATAACGTACAAACGTTTTTCTGTCGGTCCTTAACGAATAAGAAAGGTTTCTTGTTATTTTAACGTTAAAAAAAAACGTTTTTATAACGTCCAATTGAAACGTTTTGAATTCGTCGAAAATCTTCCAGAAAAATGATGTTCTGAAAACATTTTGACAAAACGTCCAAATAACGAATTCGGAACGTTTCAAGAACGTTTAGAAACGTCCAAATGTCAGCTAGGACCCAGATTTGTATCATGGTTGTACTTTGAGGTACTCACATGCGCTTTATTAGACCTTAACCGCCCACGATCTAAAAATGACGTCAAAATCACGTCCATTTTCCTTGTTTACATAGTTTTCGTGAAAAAGGCGTCTTTCAGACGTCTTCCTTTTTTTTCTTTTCCAATATACATCAAAACGGCAAGAATTAACGTGTAGATGACGTGCTCGTGACGTTATTCTGACGTAAATCTTGTCTTTAGAATTGTGATTTACACGTCATTTAGACGAATCTAATGACCACCAATGACATCTTTGGGACAACTTCCATTTGAGCAAAAATACGACATAATTTATATTGACGTCAGTTTGAAAATTACGACATATTCATGTCAGTTTGAAACGATTATGATGTCAAGTATCTGTGTTTATTTTCGTCTATAAGACTTTAAATTAGTAATCTTCACGTCTTTACAACGTCGTCGTATAACCAACCAGGAGTCAGAAAGACGTCACAAATATGACGTCTTTTTAGATATGGGTTCAAACAACAATACGATTTATTGGCGTCAGTTTGAGACGTCTTAATAGCGTCTGTTTTCTTTGCTTATTACCGCAAACAAACGACAGTTATTACGCCTTTCTAAAGTCTAGATAATGACGTCTCTCTATGTCTTCCATTTGAGTAAAAAAAAAAAATATTATTTTTGACAGTTGACTGACGTGAAATTGTCGTCGTTCTGACGACAGTATATATGTCGCAAACTGATATAACTCTATAAGATTAAAATTCCTAGGCCTTATCATATGAAGTTACAAAGACGTCGCAAAACTGACGTAAAGTTAACGTCACGTCATTGATATGACGTGGTAAATAGATTGCAAAGCAAAGTAAATTTTATTTCACTAATACGTCGTAAATATGAAGTGAATAATGCGTCTCAAAACTGACTTGAATTTTACGTCTTTACCCAGTTAACACAAAGACGTTTTCTAAACGTTCTTGAAACATTCCAAGTTCGTTATTTGAACGTTTTGTCAAAACTTTTTTCAGAACGTCTTCTTGTGGAAGGTTTTCGACGTATTTAAACGTTTCAAACGTTGTTTTAAACGGTAAGATAACACTAAAAAAACTTTCTAAAGTTTTAAGGACCGACAGAAAAACGTTTGGACGTTATAGACATCCAGATAACTTTTGAAAACCCTCTAGAACGTTTAAAAACGTTTTAAGAACGTTCAAAAAAAAGTCTTATGACCCGTTCCAGAACCTTGTTTGATTTTGGGATTACCGAATCTCGGAATAACGAACCCTATTTCATTTTCGAATAAACGACCTTTTGGAATAGCGAACCCTATTTTATTGTCGGACTAACGAACCTTCGGAATAACGTCACAAATGTTCGGATTAACGAACCTTTCTTGAATCTAGGGTCAACAAACCTCTATAAGTATATAGGGAATTTGTGTGTTTCGGATATTCGTTATTCCGAAGGTTCGTTAATCCGAAAATCAAAAAGGGTATGTTATTCCGGACATTTGTGGCGATATTCCGCAGGTTAGTTATTCCGAAGGTTCGTTTATCCGAAAAAAATAGGGTTCGCTTTCTGAAGGCTCGTTTATTCGAAAAACTTATAGCTATCAGTTTCCTATGAATGTATTTCATAAAAACTCGAAAGTGGCCTCTGTGACTCTGAACTAATGCTCGTTGCTCCAACTTAATGAAAAGATCTTAAATTTGGCTAATATCGGGCAAATTGATTTTCATTTTCAATAAAATAGGGTTCGCTATTCTAAAAGGTCGTTTATTCGAAAATGAAATAGGGTTCGTTATTCCGAGATTCGTTAATCCCAAAATCAAACAAGGTTCTGGAACTGGTCATAAGACTTTTTTTTGAACGTTCTTAAAACGTTTTTAAACGTTCTAGAGGGTTTTCAAAAGTTATCTGGATGTCTATAACGTCCAAACGTTTTTCTGTCGGTCCTTAAAACTTTAGAAAGTTTTTTTTAGTGTTATCTTACCGTTTAAAACAACGTTTGAAACGTTTAAATACGTCGAAAACCTTCCACAAGAAGACGTTCTGAAAAAAGTTTTGACAAAACGTTCAAATAACGAACTTGGAATGTTTCAAGAACGTTTAGAAAACGTCTTTGTGTTAGCTGGGTAAAGACGTAAAATTCAAGTCAGTTTTGAGACGCATTATTCACTTCATATTTACGACGTATTAGTGAAATAAAATTTACTTTGCTTTGCAATCTATTTACCACGTCATATTAATGACGTGACGTTAACTTTACGTCAGTTTTGCGACGTCTTTGTAACTTCATATGATAAGGCCTAGGAATTTTAATCTTATAGAGTTATATCAGTTTGCGACATATATACTGTCGTCAGAACGACGACAATTTCACGTCAGTCAACTGTCAAAAATATGATTTTTTTTTTACTCAAATGGAAGACATAGAGAGACGTCATTATCTAGACTTTAGAAAGGCGTAATAACTGTCGTTTGTTTGCGGTAAATAAGCAAAGAAACAGACGCTATTAAGACGTCTCAAACTGACGCCAATAAATCGTATTGTTGTTTGAACCCATATCTAAAAGACGTCATATTTGTGACGTCTTTCTGACGCCTGGTTGGTTATACGAAGACGTTGTAAAGACGTGTAGATTACTAATTTAAAGTCTTATAGACGAAAATAAACACAGATACTTGCCATCATAATCGTTTCAAACTGACATGAATATGTCGTATTTTTCAAACTGACGTCAATATAAATTATGTCGTATTTTTGCTCAAATGGAAGTTGTCCCAAAGATGTCATTGGTGGTCATTAGATTCGTCTAAATGACGTGTAAATCACAATTCTAAAGACAAGATTTACGTCAGAATAACGTCACGAGCACGTCATCTACACGTTAATTCTTGCCTTTTTGGTGTATATTGGAAAAGAAAAAAAAGAAAGACGTCTGAAAGACGCCTTTTTCACGAAAACTATGTAAACAAGGAAAATGGACGTGATTTTGACGTCATTTTTAGATCGTGGGCGGTTAAGGTCTAATAAAGCGCATGTGAGCACCTCAAAGTACAACCATGATACAAATCCGGGTCCTAGCTGACATTTGGACGTTTCTAAACGTTCTTGAAACGTTCCAAATTCGTTATTTGGACGTTTTGTCAAAACGTTTTCAGAACATCCATTTTTCTGGAAGATTTTCGACGTATTCAAAACGTTTCAATTGGACGTTATAAAAACGTCTTTTTTAACGTTAAAATAACAAGAAACCTTTCCTATTCGTTAAGGACCGACAGAAAAACGTTTGTACGTTATAGACATCCAGATAACTTTTGAACAAAAAAAAAAAGTCTTATGACCCATTCCAGAACCCTGTTTGACTTTTGGATTAACGAACCTTCGGAATAACGAACCCTATAAACGAGCCTTTGGAATAGAAACCCTATTTTATTTTCGGACTAACGAACCTTCGGAATAACGTCACTTAAATGTTGAGATTAACGAACCTTTCTTGAATTTAGGGTTAACAAACCTCTAAGTATAGGGAATTTGTGTGTTTCGGATATTCGTTATTCCGAAGGTTCGTTAACTCGGAAATCAAAAAGGATATATTAATCCGAACATTTGTGGCGTTATTCCGCAGGTTAGTTATTCCGAAGGTTCGTTTATCCGAAAAAATAGGGGTCGCTTTCTGAAGGCTCGTTTATTCGAAAATGAAATAGGGTTCGTTATTCCGAAGGTTCATTGATCCGGCAATGAAATAGGGTCCATAACAAACCTTCGGAATAACGAACCTTTGGAAAACGAAACTTCGGAATAACGAACCTTCGGAATAAAGAACTTCGGAATAACGAATCTTTGGAATAACGAACCTTCTCAATAACGAACTGTAACCATGATATTTGGGGTGCTATCATCGTTCAAACTTATAGCTATCAGTTTCCTATGAATGTATTTCATAAAAACTCGAAAGTAGCCTCTGTGACTCTAAACTAATGCTCGTTGCTCCAACTTAATGAAAAGACCATAAATTTGGCTGAATATCGGGCAAATTGATTTTAATTTGGTTATCGATTAATATTGTTAAAAATAAGTGAAATTATTTTGTGCCAAACAACACATTATTAAACGATCGTTTCAAATCTTTTCTACAAATGTGTTGTACTTGAGAATCGGAGCTGTGGGTTTGAATTTTTTTCTCTCTCTCTCACATATAGTAAACATATGGCTATTCTGATATTGATAAACTTCATATACTGGTAAACTACTATCACAGCTCTATGTGTACGATACTGCACGACTTCGAGACAACAAATTACGCATGGCATCCTTTTTTGGGTGTCAGTCGACAACAAATGGTTTATACACATTTAAAGTCATGAACCCACCTGGGAATCTGATACCAGTTAAAGCCTGGTGTTTGTTTCTATAATATATCGATCATGAAGTTTATAAAAAGTTGCGAGTATAACAAGAACTCTCGAGTTTTGGAGCGCGCTCGGTAACCAGCTATTTTGTACGTGTGAATACAGCTAGTGTTCTTACAAACAAACAAACAAACCAACAAATCAGTGTTTTACTATTCAATCGTTTCTCTTCATCATTTCAATTACGGGTGCTAGGCCATGTGGGCAATGGAGGGAGGGATCGAGTATGAATATATTGCCAGTCGCAATGCTTATTTAGACTTATGATAATGATGATGATGCCGACAACTTTAAAAGAGATTTCGTGAAGTTGTTGTTGATGGATTGATGACATGGAAAAAAGTATTGATAGTGGTGGAAGATATTGCTTGTGGTGATATGTATACAATGGTAATACGAGTGATAATCGTGGTGATGATGATAAGATGATATCCAGTTGTGAAATGATAGTAATGATGTTTATGGTCGTGCATGGTAATCTAATAAAAGCAATGATGGTAGTGATGATTGGTTGATATTAAAGGAAACCAAAACCCAAAGACCAATATGGATTGAGTGAACCCAGCAACATTAGCATTATACATCAGTGAAAGTTTGAGGAAAAATCGGACAATCGATGCAAAGTTTTTCGTTTATATATTTTTTGTGTTGTAATCACTGAATAAAGAGACTACTAGAGACCATGATGGGCGACAATGTAAAGAAAATATGAAGAGAATTCCACCCAAAAAAAAAAATCGATAAAATTATACATTCCATCAACTTAATTGATACTGACATAATTTATGTTAAGGGTAGTAATCATTCCCCCTATACTTTCTGAAAGTGGTTAATCAAATGCTCTTCCATTACTCAAGAAAAATGAAAACATATTTGTTTTCTTTGGTTTTCTTTATGATGTTGTTGCCCACACATGATGTCATGCATCCAGTGGTTCCAACATCCAAACTTTAAAAATTCATAACTTTTGCATCGATTGCCCGATTTTCCTTAAACTTTCACTGATGTGTTCTACTAATGTTGCTCCTTTCACTCAATCCACATTTCTTTTTGGGTTTTGGTTTCCTTCAATGATGGTCGTGATGGTAGAGGTGACGATGGTAAGTGATGAGAAGGACTATAGGGTTGGCAATGATAAAGTGAACATCAAAAAATTATTGATAGAGCCATTCAAACCGTGATACTAGAGCAATTTTGCACATGTATGGACTGGGAAAATAAATTGAATTTGATGGAAATAGCACATCTTTTGATTTTTAAATGCCGATCCAAAATGCCTTTTTAAAGCTGATTAAATTAAAATATTTATAGAGAGATTTCATCGATCAAAATCGATGATTACTAGCTCCCCCCGCCTCCCGCAGTTTCTCTTCCCTCCCCCATCTTCATCATGGATGTTATTGCATGAGAATGTAATCATATACGTTGATATATATAAACCTGAACTAAAAAGGAGCCTATACTACGCCTTTCTGAATCATTGTGAAGTTGGAGGATAAACCCAAATTAACCTAGGAGTTCATCCATGTTACCCAAGACCAAATGCCCTCTTCGAATATGATTTTGTGGGGCTCACACACGCGCATACACATACCCATACACACAAACCCGTTGTTATGTTTCTGCTTGAAGGACGGCGTCCCATTCTCACATTGTAATCTGATTCTGTGGTTAGCAGACGACCATGCCTATGGTACTCTGTATACTGTGTAACAGTACGAACTCAACGCCTAACTGCGAAGTCCACGCACATGCGTACAAAAACCAACTTGTACACTGATAGTCTTTGCTCAAGTGACACAATGGGCAATTTCGACGCGTTAGGGTTACGGAAAAAAAAATCGCTACCCGGTACCACACTTCCAAGACAAAACTTCATTACTGTACTTATGCTCCACTGCTCGTTGAGGGATTTTGTTCATGTAACTTGACTCTTCCTACTATGCCTGTTCTCAAACCATTTCTTACAGTGTACCTCACACTTGAGAAAAGGAGCATGCATATTACATGATATACAATATAACATTATTCAACACAAATGAATAACACATAAAAGTTTCCCTTCATTAATCAGTCACAAAACTAAAAGTTTGTGATACACACTCTTCATTCTTATGGCGTGTGTGTACAGCACATGTATACTTAATCAGTGCCGCTGTCCACAATGTTGGCTCTATATTACACTGGACATATACTGTGATGCTACTCATACCACTAACTTCTGCAAAACAAAGCCAAACTTATAATGGTCATTAAAAGTCATATTCCTTTGTTGATCTGACCTTAAATCACATAGTGGATTATACAAAAGTATATCCTACATTACTGATACATAAATTGATCAAACATACCTCACAAGTCTGCCAAAAACCCAGCTCTTTCGATGACTCTTTTCAGCTAGCACATCCAGCAATCCAACACATCCAAAAACCACCAGTGCATCTCAGGAGGAGTGCTGGTCAAGCACTTTTCCTGGCAGAGGGCTAGTTTTCCTTGCCACCTCACCTCATTAAGTATGCAATATTAATCCACCAACTACTAGTCAAGTAGTCATATAACCAAATTTTGTACCCAATCAATTGCCTTTTACACGATATGCAATCGCAACATACTCTTAGTGACAATAACAAAATAATTATCTGAATATTTACGATGTGGCATGGTACTATATTTCCTCCTCAGTGGAAGGATATAGAGTGATGAGGCCTACTGACCAGCTGACCAGCTGCTCCCTGTCACTCTTTCTGGCATACAGTGCCTACCGTTGTCCTCCAGATCCTTATCTTTGACACTCTGGCTTGCTCTGGCACAGCCTCCTTTGTTTACACTGTGGATACACATCTCATAGGGAGAGTGCAAATTTCCACTCTCCTACATTTACACTTGCCACTGCCTCTTCACCTCCAACCCCAATTACACGTTCAGGGAAGCATGTTCATTTCCTCAAGCATTTCGCACAAAATGCTTTTGTGTAATGCGTTTAACACATGGGTATGCGTTGATATTTTTTTTTTCTTTTTCTTAAGAGATATATAATACATTTTTCCTGTTTAAGGTTGTGGTGTAATGCTCATGCAGTTTCATAACCACCAATGAATTAATGCTCATGTCCCTATACATTGTGTGCATGGGGTATTGTATGTTTGACACTACACATACAAATAATGTATGCACATTGCCTTGGTTTTTTTTAATTTGTTGACTATGCTGTTTCAATTTTTGTCGCCACTCAGAGGTTTTTCACAACTTCGTGTCTAGCGATGGGTTGATGTAGCAGATCAACATGTGTCTATGCATAAAGAGATATGACGTGCATTTTTTGTAACTCTTAACAGTATGAAACGCAGCGTGCTTAATATGAACTACACTGCTGTAAGTTTATACACAGCTTTTCAACATCTACTGTAGATTGCTGCTAACAAAGTTATTTGTTAAGTACCACAACAATCTATTTGCAAGCTAGACATACCCTGGATGCCCAGGTCTCTTCCTGTCTGGAAAGACACGTGACGTCTGGTTTGTATGCTAATGAAGTAATTATGAATAATTATTATATCCCTCATGTAAAGCTTCTTGCCATAGGATTGTACAGAGCACGAACATGGTGTAGTTTTACTAGCTAGCTACGAGCAGCTGGATGCGGTGCAATTGGTTACTAGCCAGCGTGATATAGTACTTTTGGGAATCCACGATTTGCACCCATCGTGATCGTGTGATCGATATCTACATTTCTCACTTAAGAATGTACGCAGTGCGCGTAGTAGCGATACTTTTGAGCGACAGTCCTGTGGCTTAGGTAGCTAGCTAGCTAGCGCTAAGAGAGCGCGCGGTGTGATGTGCGACAGCATTACAGAAATCTGTGTGGTGCGATGGATATGGCGTGGCCGGTCGGTGAATAACGTGTGGACGTGTGATACGTGATCAATGCATTCAGCTCAATTGACAAAGTGACTGCTTCCAGTAACGGAAGAATGATCGCAGGAGGACACCATATCAGGTACGAATTAGGAATAAACTAAAACCGATTTTGAAGATGATCTGGGTAACGAAGCCGCTTTAGGCCTACTTCTAACGTAGTCCTGGACCTCGATCTTTCGGAGTTTTGCACGCTGTAGTGTAGCTCGTGTGTAGGAATCAACAACAGCGCAGCGGTGTCGTTCGATACGCGCTGCACGCACTGCTGCTGCACTGCTACAGCCTAACGTTAGATTTATCGTTCACGAAACCTGCACACTTTTCCAAAAGGGAACCGTCATTACTCTAGTAAAATGCTCGAGAGGGATATGATATAAAACAAATATCGACTGCTTTCTTTCGGGCCATGGTAAAACTATTTGACCTCGGTGATGTCTCAACAGTGCCATGTCCCTCGACTTCGTCTCGGGACATAGCACTGTTGAGACATCAGCTCGGTGCAAATAGTTTTACCATCTCCCTCTGCAGCAGTCGATATTTGTATACTATATGCCAACCAATCATCCCCACAGACCTATATCCCTATATAGTGCGTGCAGACATTAAACTTCTTCGGAACCAGATTGATAACAAAGGAGAATGGTGTGTGACGTCAGCGTTGTGGTCTATTTGTTCTCCTAGTCTTAATCCTAAAGTTCCGGAGGTTCGTTAGTACACACTCTTTCTTTCTTTTTTTTTTCTTTTCCTTTTTCATTTTCAGATTAACAAAGCTTACTAATATCTAATTTTCGGACTATCGAATCTTCGGATTAACAAACTTTATTTCACTTTCGGACCAACGAACCCCCGGAATAACGCCTTGATAATGACCCGACAAATTAATGTTTGGATAAATAAACCCTGTTTCATTTTCTGATTCACAGACATCTTAGTATATAGAAAGTATGTGTTTCTGAATAGCGAACCTCATTTCATTTTTTTTTCCAAATTTGTTTACTATACATACAACACTAGATAATTAAATTGTTAATGCAATATCCTTCGTACTTTTATCTGTCCTTGAAATGGAGTGGCGTGCTCATAGAACTGTCTTCCTTTCTTGTCTGATCTTTGACCTTTCTCATCGTTCTTTGTTGTGAAGTAATTTCATTTTCTGTTCTTTACTGTAGAATATTACGTCTTTGTTCATGCGTGATTTTTTTTTCTGTTGCATGGCTACCTCTGTGTCTTTGTGTGTTGGGCTTTTGTTGTTTTTGTCACAATATTTTCCTGGCACACACTGCTCAATGAATGGTGTCTGAGTCGCAATATTGTTATCTTACTTTAAGTTGTTCTTTTTGTATTTTAAAACAAGCACTGTTTACGCTTCTACCTCATTACCTTCATAAAAGTTGATGATAATATGTATATATATATATATATATATATATATATATCTTCCATTTAGCTGGCGCTAATCCTGTCGCACGACGCTTTGGAATTCTCTGCAGGAATATGTTGGGCCATCCCAAAAACATCTACGAGCAAAAAGTAGGCCTGTTCTTCACTCACCGAGCAGCCGAAGCATTCTATACTTCAGATGCTCATTACTCGTAAGTTTCTCACGGTTCTCGTTTAGAAAATTTACCACCACCCCGAACACGGACTCACGTACACAGCTTTAGCGCCATCCCCAGGACAGAGTTATAAATGTAACCAAGTTAGTTCGGTAAAACAAAAGTATATTCCTTCGGGCTGTGAAGAGGAATAAAGAACGGTCTATAACGTGATGATTTGAAAAGCTATCAGGACATTGAAAGATAAGTTATGGATCTTGTCACGTTGTCTTCCTCCTATAGCTTCCCTCAATAGCTCCTTCAAATCTAGCTCTCCCATGGAACATACAGTATTATGTTCCTAGTACAGTCATCGTCTACAAGTAGCGATTATCTTTATCACTTCTAAGAGGCCGTAAAAACAGAGAAGAAAAAGAATATACTCAGTACAAATTCCGATCCATATATTTCTGCAAGCACATTTTATTCGCCGTCTTGTTCAATTCACATACTAACTCTACTTGAAACCAGGTTTTCCTGGTATATAATACTGCCTATATAAAAACTGACACGTATGCCGTGCATTTATTATTATACAACGATATGACATTCCTTCTCTTTTTTTTTCCCGCTTGCTTTCTTAATATTACAACACAAACTCAACACAACACATTTATATTCAATTGCTATATACATCCAACTGCCACAAGTTATTTTGACTGTTACTCAGTCTTTAATTTTGGCAAATATATTGATCAATGAATCGATTTAGTTGTTTACTGAATGTTTTACGAACGATCCTCCTCCCCTTTGCCTTGTGCACAAACACATAGAAACAGCCAACAACGAAAACATAAACAACCATTGCAAAGTTTATAAAGGGCTAATGACATGATTATTAAAATGCTACAAACATTTCGTCACCTTCATTCCAGAAATATACGGAAAATGATTGTAGAATCTAGAAGGAACTGTGTTTTGCTATAATTACATACCAGATTATTTCATGAACAAGGATATTACAATCATAATGTGGTTTGTTATACCATCTCTATATAGTTATCTAGAACTGTTTTCTATGAATGTCATTTCCAGTTACTCCTGTCAACTTAATATGTTTAAATACCAATACATAGCTGCGGTGTAGATGATGAATTATAATTTAATCAAATCGTACATATAACTTTATTTCCAAGTTCTGAGGTATAGAGAATCAGACTGTAGGCCTATACACGGTGCTCCGTGTAGCTCTTTATTCAATTTGTTGATAGAAACTTTCTTTTGCAATAACGAATGCAGGGAAAACTGAATGGTATACTATGCAAAAGAGAATGCTATCTGGCAGGCCTTTGAGCAGAATTGAAGTGAGAAAATGATTATGAGGATGTACGTCTGAAAGTGCCACAAGAGATTGAAAGTTCACAATAAAATTTTAAATAACAGAAAGGATGAATTAAATAGGGATCTTTCGATTTTGACGCGCGGACGTTTGAGACGACGCTTGCGCTGGACGTTCTCCTCTTCCTGCGTCGTGCTGAAAAGCAGGTTTAGATTACGCTGGGACGCAACGTATAGAAAATAAAATGGCGCCCCCATATTATGATCAATGCATCAAGTAGCTCTTTACGTTGCAAACTGTGCGGACGTAAAAATAGCCCAGTATGCGTAGTGAAAAACTAAGGCGACGCAAGCTAAAAATAGATCGACTTGACGCGCGCTTCTGCGCATGCTCAGAACATTTTTTTTTTTCCCTCTGCTGAGCGTCACCGTCGCGAAAATCTAAAGCTCCCTATTGTGTGTCGGTGCGCGCGCCCTTTCGTACACGGTTGTGTTGTTCTTTCACAGTCGAAGAGAATAGGGAGCTTTAGATTTTCGCGACGGGGACGTTCAGAGGAAGTAAACATATTCTGAGCACCGTATAAGGGTTAATTGTTAATTATACCAATATTTCGTGAAATAGTCTTACATATATCATCAATATGAAATTTCCATGAAAGCTTATTATCAACTGTTGCGTACGTCCCAGTGTAATCTAAAGCTACTTTTCAGCATAACGCAGGGGAGAGGAGCTCGTTGTCCAGCGCAGGCGTCGTCTCAAATGTCCGCGCGTCAAAATCTAAAGCTCCCTAATAAGGATTTTGATAGAGCATTCAAGCTGCAGGAGAATTATCTCCAGCATCGATCTTTTTGTCCTTCTCACTGTCCAAGCGGATTTGAAAGATCGTCGCCGAGCTGTTGGGGGAACAGGTGACCAACTCTGCAAGCGCCTGTCTGAACTTCGGATGTGCGGCAGTGTAGATGAGGGGATTCGCAACGGCATGGCTAGCTGCCAGTAGGCTGATCGCATGATCTAGGATGGAGCTTGTGTCTGCGTATTTGTCGATCCCACCGAAGTTGAAGCTGAGATCGACAACAGCGTGTGGAAAAAAGCATACGATTATTTTGACGTAGATCCCAAATAAGAGCCACAGAAACTTCTTGTTGGCTTTTAGCAATCGGGACTCAGCTGAGGTGGACGTACAAGCTCCCCCTATGTTTCTGTTTTTTATTTGCATTTGTTGCTTCTTCAAAGAGTGAGCCGAGAATCCGATGGCAGTGATAGTCACTAGAGAGGGCAGAGTTACGTGAGTCATGAAAGCGAAGATCCCTGAGAAAATATTAAATATTCTAGAAGAACGAGTGACTTCGCATCCACGCATCGTGATGTGCACTGGAACAGTTCCCAGGACATACACTTCTTCGATTATGACGACCGTATAAATGAATACATTGAGAGCCATGACAAGCGGTTTTGCCGACACGCCAGTGAACATTGAAGAATGAGTGATAGACAAATACCGTTCAGTGCACATTGCTGCAATGGTGTAGAATGAAACGGTGGTGAAGAAAGAAAATATCAGCGTAGCATACAAACCGCGACAGTACAGCTCTCCTTGCCAGGTTTGTGGAACCCGAGTCGCAATCGGACGGGGTAGGGTGCCGACAGCAGAGAAGAAGTCTGCAAAGGCCACCATGAAAATAAGAGTGTCCGTGAGATGTCTGAGACATCTGTGCCGAAACATGACGGCCATTACCAGGAGGTTGCTTGCAATACCTAAAGAGGACAAACCGAGTCGGCAAATACCCCACCAGGACTGAAGACTCGAGGACCACTCCCATTCTGGGGCCTCTTCCATCAAGATCGCTGGGCTCGTCATGTCTTTGAGAAACGCTGGCACCGCGGTTGCTGTGTTGTTTGACAGCCACTTCACTGTTTCAGGTGGGATGACTTCGGGATCTGTCGACGTAGTTATGGTGACCAGCATCCCCTCGTTTGGATGAGCAGTATTGACAGTGGCGGGGCTTTTCAGGATGATGTGGGTAGAATTGACAAATCCATTGTCTTCCGAACCGGTAGTCGTCATCGTCAGGAGCAACAGGGCCATGATTTTACCTACAGTAGTCTCCATAGCTACCCTGAGGATGAAACGATTTGGTTGAATGGTTAGGTCACCTTAAGCATCCTTGTGTAATTCTGAGTGAGACAGGAGATTTGTGTATTAATAGCCTACAAAATAGATGATTATAATATGGTGTTCTTTATCCAACGTAGTCTCTTTAGTGTTGCCGCTGGTCTACCAGAGGGCCCTGCCATTATCATTTTCCTGGAGTTGCTAGGTACCTGGGTCGAGAGGGACGTGTTGGCTTAAAACGTCATGTCCAAAGTCGAAAGCAGTGGGTGGGATTCGCATTCGGGTCCTCCGATTTAAAGTCAGAAGTGTCACAGTGTCCCCACTGTGCCACAGAAAATTTTGAAATCATACGATGAGCAATAAACTGGCACTCACAAGTATTATCTTCTTCCTTTTGTAAATAAGCATTGCACTGGTCCACAATCTCCAGCTGGCACGAGCGACAACAGATTCAACAAATTTAGACCGCCCTTGACTTCTTCAATGCATATTTTACCCTATCCATTGTACAGATCTGTAACTTCACCAGTGCATACTAGTATACCAACGTCAAATTTGAGTGACATGACACCAGATGAATTTTACCAATAGGCCTACTTGGATCTTGTGACGTTTATGGGCATTGTGCAGTTGACAAATATAGGTCTACAAGTCCCATGTATAATTCCCCTCTCCAGCCTTTTACAATGTCTTCCAAGAGATTTCAAACCATCGATGCCTTCCAACTATTGCCAATCTCATACACACTCTGACGGAAGGAAAAGACTTCAAGTTGACTTCTTAATACGCATTACAAAACTGTAAAGAACTAGACATCCCATGAAGATATTTCTCTTTAGACGAAAGAATGGCGAAGTCCAAAAGTCCATATGGTATTATGTTATCATATCATATTATGTTTTACCTTCTTCATGATTGTTTTTTTCATGAACTGTTCGTTCACACATATCAAAATAATGATATCATATGTGCTTCCCATTGTTATTGTGAAGGGTCTATAGGGCAATTACCCCTTGTATGGGCAATTACCCCGGACCCTTCCTCTTCCCCTGACCCCCTAACCCTAATCCTAACCCTGAAGCTAATCCTAACCCTAACCTAAACTCCGAATCCTAAACCTATCACCATAACCCTAATCTTTACCCTAACCTTATCACTAACAAGTACTTAGCCGGGGGTAATTGCCCTCGGAGGTTATTGCCGTGATACAATTATGAAATGTTGACAGCACAGTATTCAAGCATATAGTCACTCGATGTACTAAAGATTCTGTCGATGGGGATCTTGACGATTAAAATATAAATATGGTTACTAAAAGACACTGAAATGCACTTCCCCAAACCTGCGCTTAACTTGCATATTGTTTGCAATAATGTTTTCAATGTTTCCTTTATTCTTTCCAATGATATAAATATAAGAAACGATTGATACTGATATTGTGGAATGATCTTTTGTGTGCGTGTGCGTGTGTGTGTGTGTGTGTGTGTGTGAACGTTGAAAGATTATTTAGAAATTCTTCACAGTTACTCTCTCCCTTTCCACTTTGTTTTACTCTCGGTGTATACAGTATTGTACAGTAATACAATAGTCATGTAAAAGAAATATATAGTTAAGTTTATTTCTCTTGTCTATACCATTATTTGTATTTGTCTGAATCACGTTATTATTTGTCATTCTATCCTTTGTAACGATACAGGGCGCAATTGTAAAGCTAGCAAACTTAATGTGTCTATCCTATATTTTTTTTTCTAAGAAAACATGAGTGAATGAAATTTCCACGCATGTTACGATTTAAAAGAGACATTATAAGGAATATCATACATGAAACATTTGGCACATAAAAACTTAGATAATATCCATTTGACCACATAAAAATCGTGATCAGGTATTATAAATCAGCACAAGTCCATGTGCTTTTGCATTGCAGAGGTCCTGTGAAGTATAGAATTGAACACTATTTTCTGTATCAGCATATTTTTTTTTTTTAAATCACAGCTTAATGCAAAATAACATAGAGAAATAAAAGTTAATTGAAATTGATTCGTTACCATGGCAAGACTTTTATATTTCCTCAGTTCCGTCCCTAGCTCCGTCTGCGCAGCATGCCGGCCCTTTAACGGTCCTCTGAATATGTACAGCAAATTTAGCTCTATCACTTTAACTCTTTTGGTTCAAGAGAACATTTGACAGATTCCCTAGTTTCTGGCCCGGGTTTGGGCCAGGAGGGGGCATGGTGCCCACTGAATAAATTGAGATTCTATCACCCTGGGGATGCTATAACTGCATGCTAAGTGTGTTGAAAATTCGTCATTAAAGCTGAAATATATTTGAGTACAGCGAATAACGAACGATGGACGATACGATCACATTAGTTTAATAGACCCTTTTGCTCAAGTGAGATATCAAACAAGATAAATAGGAAGTCTTGTAAGCTTTTAACCCTCTTTCTTTACAAAGAAAGGGAGGACTGTGAAAAAAATAAACAAACAAAAAACCGTTGGTTGGTTCTTCATGACAAGTCCTTCACAGTTTGATGCATGCAAATACATTATGACACCTGTAATATAGTTACGATCATAGTAGGCCTCCAAAGCAGATAAGACGATCAGGTATTCGTTCAAACTACATGAACAACACCGATCATATAATGATGGCATATTTCTCGTCTCCTCCAGGGCAAAGACGGTTACAGTAATCATTCCGAAGGTTCGTTAATCCAAAGGTTCTTTAATCAGAAGGTTCGTGAATCAGAAGGTTCGTAAATCCGCAAATGAAATAAACTTTGTTATTCCAATGGTTCGTTAATCCGAAAATGAAACAAAAAACGTCCGTAATTCCAAAGGTTGTTCATCCAGAAACGAAACAGGGTTGGTTTGTAAGCATCCACTTTACATTTTCAGATTGTTAAACGAACCCCATTTCAATTTCGGATTAATGAGCCTTTGTAAAAATCTATTTGCTTCCGAAATTACGGACCTAGCTTCGAAATAACGAAGAATCGGAATAACGCAACAAATTGTTGGGATGAGCGAACCCTTTTCTTTTCGCTTAGCGAACATTTTGGTTGCATACGGAATTTGTGTGTTTTTGGAATTACGATCTTATATTGACATTATGTCATTTTCGGGTTAACGGCACCTTCAGAATAAAGTGAAGACACCCTAATATTATTGTGTGATAGGGGGCCTATGTACTCTTACTCATTCTCCTCTGATGTTCATAATGTTGATGAATTTGCTTCCTTAATAGTCCCTGAGAATTGAAATCCATGGTTGATTGGTTCACAGTCCAGATGAGTAGAGTGTATACGATATTATGAGTTCGACTACATGACACATAAATTCACGTGCATTCTCACACGCCACTCTAAATAGATAGGGCCTATCCCATAGTTTTCAAACACAGTTTAACAAACACTATAAGTTCTGATGTTGCTGTTATAAAAGAAAAAATATTTGTTTGAAATGAAGAAAATATCCACTAAGCACAAAAATGGAGATTACAGAAATATACACTGTACCATAATGACGCATTCATAGCAACAACTTTCCTTTCTTAAATCACCATTATACCTATTGGTCTGTGCCACGATCATATAATTCACTTTTTTTTTGCTCGAAAGTATGATCGCATGAGGTCTCGCTCTCATCGACATATCAGGAGACGACAAAAACACATGACCGACAAAAAAAATCCTGTGCACTTGAAGACAAGACTGACTAAATCTTATTTGACTTTTTAAAGTTCTGTGGGCGACGGATGTTTAAATGGTTTACGGTTCTTTATCATAAAGGCTCGTTATTATGGAGGTTGGTTAATTCAAAAAAGTGTTAGTTATTCCGAAGGTTCGTAGGTACGCAACCGCTTTTCATCTTTGGATTACCGAAATTTTGGCAAAACGAACCTTATGATTTTCCTATTTTGATTGATGAACCTTTTTAGTTCGTAATAACGAACCTCATTTCATTTTCTGATTAACGAATCTTCGGAATAACGGACATTACTATGGTGGTCATGAAGGGACATCGTAAATCGCAACCAAATCTGCGACATCCCATACTTTGTCTCAAATATCGGCGTCAATATTCCTGACGAGTTGTGAATTCCATCGTGAATGTTGAAGAAAATATTCACGACGGGTCCTGAATATCGTCGAAATTCGCGACCAGTCGCGAATATCGGCGCCAATATTCACAACGAGTCGTGAATTTCGTCGCGAGTGTCGAAGAACATATTCACGACGATATTCACGACCAGTCGCGAATATTGGAGCCGATATTTGCAATTTCGCAGAGTAAGTCGCGAATATCGGCGCCGATATTTGCGACGAAACTCGCTACATCGCACACTTCGTCGCGATTCTTGGCGCCGATATTCACGACGAAGTTCGCGACTAGTTGCAAATTTCCCCGTGAATTTTATTTCAAGTACCTAACTTTAAGCAGTTGCAAAAAAAAAAAAAAGCGAGGCAGATTGAGTTTCTAGCCATATTTACTTCACGCATGGACGAACCAAAACCGATGTAGAACCTCAATCTGGCTCGCCTTTTTTATGCGACTGCTTAGGTACTTGAAATAAAATTCACGACGAAATTTGGAACCAGTCGCAAACTTCGTCGTGAATATTACAGCCGATATTCGCGACTAACTCTGAGATATTGTACAATTTGTCGCAAATATTGGCGCCAATATTTGCAACGAAGGGTGAGATGTAGCAAGTTTCGGCGCCGATATTCGCGACGGGTCGCGAATTTCGACGAAATTCACGACTAACTCTGCGAAATTGCAAACATCCGAGCCAATATTAGCGACTTGTCGCTAATATCGTCGTGAATATGTTCTTCAACATTCACGACGAAATTCACGAATCGTTGTGAATATCGGCGCCGATATTCGTGACTAACTCTGCGAAATTGCAAATATCATCGCCAATATTCGCGACTGGTCGCGAATATCGTCGTGAATATGTTCTTCAACATTCACGACGAAATTCACGACTCGTAAATATCGGCACGATATTTGCGACAAAGTATGGGATATCGCCGATTTGGTCGCGAATATCAGCGCCGATATTTGTGATTTAGGATGTCCCTTCAGGACAACCATACATTACTCGTTTCCATTAGTTACAGTGTAATCTGTCATTAGGATTTAGAATACATGGTGGTCTCGAGAGGTTTAATCATATGACTCTAAAATTTCAACTCCAAGCTACCTTGCTATTCATTCTGTCTCGAAATAGTATTTCATAACAAGTGCCACAAGGGATTACACAATCTGTTGAAAAATCTTTATAATTATTGATATTTGCAGTAATGATACATCATGCAATTATATTTGTTAATTGAACAAGAAAACCGACTGTTCTTGACCAAAAAAAAAAATGCTTACCACATCGCAAGGAACGCCGTTAGTTCTCTTTCACATCAAGTTGCGATATCGCTAATAGACGAAAATAATCATATTGTGTATACACAAGATGGCCTCGAGTTGATGGCTCAAAACATTGCGGAACTTTCTGCATTTGGCCTCTTTGTCAACAGTTAGATCCCATTTGCTGACTGTTTTTACCCAGAATGAGTAAAATCGTCTTTTTGACACCCAGAAACATCACAGCTTATAGTTTCAACGAATATAAATTATAGTATATTAGGCCTACAGATGTAAAATCATGTGTGTGTACTGATATCAAGATTTGTACACATATTATTATCAGGCGTTGCATGGACTAATATTCGCAGTAAACACCTCGTCTTTTAAAGTTGACAAAATATAAAAAAAAAAACTACGCAAGTCCTGTGTAATATCAGCGCCAGTAAATTAATGATATTGATATCTGTATGATGTTTATATCTATCGTGACTTCTTGTGTCACATTATGTTTTCAAGTGTGTGCCCGGAAGGCTTATGCAATGCAGTATTCAGTAATATGTTTACAGTGTTTGGTATTTATTGCACTTTGTTTTCTTTTGTTTTTATACTATTGACAGTAATGAAATTGACGATCATAAAATGGGCCTAAGCATGTATACATTCTGAGTGCAATATCCGTTTCTGGAAGGAAACTATAATGCAGGCGTAAAAGTAAGAGTTTACAAGAAATGAGATAGTTATCATCTATACCCTCAGTTACTCAAATATAATGATGAACAATATTTGATTTGTTTCTATGATATACGAAATGATAATTATGATGATTATCTACAATACGACCATGACTTACCGACTTGACAGGCTTAACGTGTCAGAGAAAGATCAGAAGCTCGAACAAAGTATATGTTTTAGGAAAGCAGAAGTGTAACAAACTCGGGGAGCATACGATAGCGAATCACTGGTCTGTTAGCGTCTGGATGGATGCTATTAAAGTACCAGCTAGGCGGGTTTTTGCAGCTGTCGACAATGTAAAGGCGGCTTTATGCGATACTTTGATGCACCTGTACCCAGCGCTCTTGTTGAGACAATGCGGCTCAAAAAAAAAAGGGGGCGTGGCGCAAAATTTAAGAGCATTGAAAAAGACATGCATAGGAGGAACTTTGTAAGCTGAATATGCAAGCCTAGTCCATAGGCTTTGACGTAGGTAATTTGGGACTTGACTGTTGCGCATTCGTATAATCATATTAATGAGCTTACCGTTGAGCTTATACATGGAGTTCCAACTGGCTGTAATTATTCAAGCAGTTGTCAGATTTCTATTGATGTACAAAAGAATTCCACAGGTGCACTTGTGCCTTTGATGATCGATGTTCCAAGCCGCCGTCTTGCTGAGCAATGTGAAGATTCATTTTGAACGTTATCATAAAGTTGGCCATATTTTGCCTATTAATTTATTAAATGAAATGAAATTTCACTTAATAATAAAGTATATAAAACAAAAGTCAATTCCGTTCAGAAATTTGCGCAAAAGTGTAAATCAGAGCCGATTATGTGAAAATATTTAAAACTACACCATCCTGGAAAGCTGGTTTTATCACTGTCGACTTAATTTCCCCAAATGAAACTAACATGGAACAATCTTCAAATATAATTTTTTTATTGATAGATATATCAGATTAGTGCCCGCGTATGCCCAGTCGAGTAATTTTCATCTTCATTTCAGCATTTTTCCTCAATTTCTGTTCGCGCATCCTCGTGTCTGTACCACCTAGCTTTAAAAGAAGGGATAGCGAAAAGTAATTACCATATCACAAAGACATATCTTCCTTTGAAAGTGGCTGGTGATTATGCAATGAGACACGAGTCAATTGTCTTCGTATCGGCGCGGCAGATCCTGTTTGACACATGCTTCAAATATTTTTGAGCGGTGGCTTCGAACATAGATCAAAGGGAATAACTCTGTTGTTACTCCATCTCTCCAACCTCCTTGATAGGACTCGTGGATGATTTCTTAGAAAGAAGAAAATCGAGTGAGAGTTATCAAATTTCAAAATTTTAAAAGTTTCAGAGTGCCAGGAAAACCGTATCAGGGCAATTACCCTCCGAGGGCAATTACCCCCGGCTAACTTCTAGTTAGTGGTAAGATTAAGGTAAAGATAAGCGTTCGGATTAGGTTTAGGGTTAGGAGTTTGGGTTAGAGTTAGGGTTAGGGTTAGGTTTAGGATTAGAATTAGGATTAGGGCCACGGGAAGGGTCCGGGGTAATTGCCATGGCGCTAATGAACACACGAAAACAAACTGCAATCCTACTTTCTCGTATAAAGCGAAAGAGACGACAGTCACGAGTGACGAATGCGGTTGATGAGTAGGCGTGGCCTCAGAAGATCGGCCTCATTCGAAACTCAAACCATTCTTCTCACCAATACTCATTTCCGAGTAAAATTTTTCGTAACTATTTTGCAGCATTTACAGCTTGAAGTAATTGTTTTCTTAGGCCTTTCTTGGCTCACCGCATTTTATGCTTAAACTCAGAACACCTGACACATTTAGCTGAGATTTGGCAGAGCCTTATGGGCAACGGCGTAAATCCGTAATGAGGAGTAGGGAGGATGATCGGCGATAGTCACCATTTCCACTGCACGATTACAAGCCCATAACTGGACCGGCGCAGCCTTCAGGGGGCGGTATAAGTTTTGTTTTGTTTTTGCTATTGTTTATTTGTTTGTATTCGTACATAATGTGCAGGTCGTCCCGAGTTGCTCGCGTCATCAGTGGCGTATATACCGTGGGTTAAGACATTGGGGGGGGGGGGGGGGGGGGCACCACGTGGAAAAGTAATTTTGAGGGTGTGTATGCTTGTGCGTGCGTTAGTTTGTATGTATGTGCGCGTGTGTGCGTGCGCTGTCAGTCTGTAAACTTAATGGGATTAGAATACATAACGGAATGTGATACATTCCACAGCGCAGCCATTGAGCAGCATTGTAAGTTTTCCTTACATGGATTATGAAATGTCCGTGTGAAACGACAAATTACTGGCAGCAATATCTGGAGAATTGCATAGCAATTAAATGCGAGCGAGCGGAGCGAGCGAGCTTGAAAATTTTGACATTTTACAGTCCCAAAACTGCCATTTGTAGCTATATTATTTTCTGTTTGGAAATTAAGGGGGCGCACTTGCTGGCAATTACTGGCAGCAACATCAGGAGAATGGCATAACGATTGAATGCGAGCGAGCGAAGCGAGCGAGCTTGGAAATTTTGACATTTTATAACACAGTCCAAAAACTGCCGTTTTTAGCTATATTTTTTCCCTTTGGAAAGGGGGGGGGGCGCACCGGGCACAATTGCTGGCAGTTACTGGCAGTAATATCGTGGCATAACGATTAAATGCGAGCGAGCTTGGAAATTTTGACATTTTACAGTCCAAAAACTGCCATTTCTAGCTATACTTTTTCGCTTTGGAAATTAAGGGGGGAGGGCGAACCGGTCGCAACTGCTGGCAATTATTGGCAGCAACATCAGGAGAATGGCATAGCGATTAAATGCGAGCAAGCGGAGCGAGCGAGCTTGAAAATGTTGACATTCAAAGTCCAAAAACTGCCGTTTGTAGCTATATTTTTTCGCTTTGAATATTAAGGGGGGGGGGACGCCCGGTTCTATACGCGAAGAAGAGATATACATGGAAAAGTTAGGAAATAGCCCAGGTCAAGTCTTATTACTGGCAATGCAAGGCATTTTGATAATAGACTAGCATGGAAAGGAACACTGCAAAATCATTGAGCTAGCTTTGATAACGAAGCGTTAAGGTACAAAGGTGTACATTTATACATCACATTGCGCAACATTGCAGCGACTCTTTTTACCGTTCGGATGTTCTGAGTACACTGCGCACATCCTGCTTATATTCATAATGCCAAGCAGGAATCACGCTGAATCACAATCTTTTGTCGGCTTTTTTTTTTTTACCAGCGGATGGGGGGCACGTGCTCCCCCCCCCCCCCCGTAGTTTCGCCACTGCGCGTAATAGCACATGTAGGCCTTTACTATTTGACGTTGTCAACGTCTGGACTATACCTTATGTCGATATTACTTTCTTCGCGAGCGCTTGAGAAAATTATGTATACATTATCCTACAAGATGGAATACTGTTCAGCTCTGTTACCTCTCTGAAGGTGGGCGTACGAATGTCATGCAATATGCCAAAATTGATACAATCACATTTCTGCTTTCTCCATTTTTTTCTTCAAATTTTAGGGGGATGATTGTACAGGCCATCCTTCTTCTCCATTTCAGGGGGGGGGGGGGGCGGATTTACGCCAATGCTTATTGGTTGTTCTTTATTACACTGCTGACGACATTGTATACCACAAGGTGGCGCTGCTAACTCAATATCAACAGGAGATGTGAACATTGCACATGAAACTCCGTAACATCTTTCCTTCTTTGAAAGCTAATACCATAGAGTCACCACATAGACTGATCACTATGAATAATTTCTGAATACACTGGATACCTGTGCAAACTGTTGTTACTTTCCATAACCTGATGCATCTGTATCTACATCTAAATAATAGATGCAAATACACCGTATACTTTAGTTGTGAGGAAAATGACACATATTATAATCCATTTAGGCATGCAGTGGTTAATACCTAGCCTCTGACATTTTTCTGTCCATGTCTATTACAAATTTCTTTTTGTCAGCACACAAACATACTATATAACATACCGGTACAACTGGTACCATGATAATCTTTAGAGAATGCATTGAGCACCATTTTAACCTTTGGAGAGTGCACTTTGTATGAAGTGTTGTAATGAACCAACCTGTTCCTATAGTCGGATTTTCTTGTTATGTTTTTGTTTTGTTTTCATTGATACTCGTGCAAATCTCCTACTCACAAGTATACAGATATCAATTCTCATGGTAGGGGTAACTTTCCCAAATAAGTCTTATCAGCTTAAATAATATAACGCCTGAAGAGATCCTTGTAATTTGATTGGTTGTTTGACATTGATTATTCGGCCCATTTCACTATGACGTCATCATCCGTGCAATTATGGTTCCATTTACCGTGCAATTTTGGATCAATACGATTTGCTCCATTGCACTCTCACTGAGAGCCTGGCATACTACGCGTATACGGTTGCGTTTTGCAGTGTATTATGCGACAGCGCGCTACCTAGGGTAAGGCGCTAAGTGAGCGCTCCCGCGATCTCATATTCTCTATATATTGTTTCTATACAAATGATGCACAGGATAGAGTGCGTTAGTGTAGGCGTATAGTAGTGGGGGGCGCAAGGGATTTTTGGTTCAAATTTTTCCAAAAGCACCAAAATTTGGCACACATGTAGCCCAAACCATACTATTTCGATTTTTGATGGGCGCCAAGAAGGGCGCCCTCTGGGGCGGCCATATTGGCAAAATCCAATATGGCCGCCATATAGTTTTAAAGGTCACTTGCATTTGAAAACATAAAAGGGTTACAATCGTTTAAAAAGTCAGGTTAAGAGGTTTTTTGGATCAAGGAATTCGAATTTGAAGTTGTTTTTATGGTCTCAAGTCAATTTTTCCTTATAAGGTCACCTAAGGTCATTTAGGGGTCAAGCCATTGTATTCATAACAGTTTATTGAAAAAATGGCTTGCCCATGGTCAATATTCCAGGAATGCCAGACTTAGTAATAGAATTGCAGTTGTCGACGGCTGAAAAAAAAAGGCGTATTTCTTGTGAAGGGCGCCCTCCGGGGAGAATATTTGCAAAATCCAATATGGCTGCCACCTACGTTTAAAGGCAGTCCAAAAAAAAAAAAAAACCTTTAACGTGTTACAATAATTTGAAAAGTCAGCTTTAGAGGTTTTATGGGTCAAGGAATTCGATTCTGAAGTTGTTTTTAAGGTCTGATGTCAACTTTTCCTTACAAGGTCTCCCTAAAGGTCATTTGGGGTCAAACCATTATATTCACAAAAGGTAATTTAGAAAATGGCTTGCCTATAGTCAATATAGGAGGAATGCCAGCCCTGCTAGTAGAATTGCAGTTGTTGAGGGCTGTGGGAGAGGGAGAGGTGGGCTTTCTCACGAGTAACATCAATATATCTGCTTTCGTGTTGAGATTTCAAACACTAGGTATACACTCATGAATTATGATAAGAACCCCTTTCTGAGAGTAATTAGGTTTAAGGGATCTTACTCAGATCCTTATTTCACAATCAAATTTGAAGACTTGGTAACCCTTTAATTTCATTTTTAATGATTACGTACGGTAATTTTTTTCTGCATCATTTCAATTATGGCCTGTTACAATATGGCTACACATGCTTTTAAGTGAGGTTCTGTCCAAAGCTATGGAATATCATAGTTCATGTCACAATCATTCCATTTATTATTTTTACATTACAGGCGCTAAGAGGAAATGTCCTCACCGACTGGTCATATTTGCGGAATTCAATATATTTGCATTTGCTTTAATGACAGCCAAAAGAGCTAGTTAGATTTATGGGTAATGCCCTTTAAAAGAATTTTCAAGATTTGATTATTGGATTATTATTTTCACCTTCATCTGAAAGGAATGCAATAAAAACATACATATATGAGAAATAGAATCCTATTGGTACCTAATATATTAATCGTTTAGCAATAAAGTGGGGGGGGGGGGTGCTACTCTTTATATTACCAGCGTCCTTGACGTTGCCACTAAAAAGAGAAGTGTTTTTATTTCTCTGTTGCAGTTCAGGGATCCTCAATCACAATAGATATTCACAATTCACATTTAAATTCAATGGAATAATAATTATGAAGATCACTCCTAATCTGGATGAAAAAAGAAAAAAAAAATCTGTCGTGTTTAAGAGAGTTTTTAGTACATCAAGTTGGCATCAATTTTCTATTTTCGAACTTGTGTAAGAAAGTTCGATCCTACAGTCCTTGTAGGAAATGTATGTGCCTCCACAGCTAAATATGCCGTTCAGAGAACATGACGGTCCTGGTGACGCCATGTAGGGAACAAGCATATTTCACAGGTGCCACAGCGACACCACTAACAGGGTATACAGATTGAGATTAGATATGCTATAGTACAACTTTCATGACACCTTCTAGGGTCTATTAAGATTCTATCCAAAGTGCTTGGACGCAAATTGGTATGATATCACAAGACTTTATAAGTTGGTATCTCGTTGGTCTGAAGACAATAGGTTGCAACTCTAGTCTCCGCAACATCTCTACGACGCACGTCTCCTGGAGACGAGCCCAATCTCCAGGATTCGCAGGAGAATCGAACATTTCCGATTTTTGCAGAGACTATTTCCGTCTTCCAGCTTGTCTCCGAGACGTCTCTGCGAAGTCTCCATCACTGTGGTCATGTCGTGGGAACTAAATTTGTCTGCAACATCTTTAAGATGTCCCCGCATCTTGAGGAGACCGTAATAACATAATGGCGACGAAAGAGAGAAGTCGCTGAGAAAAGACGTCTCTGATAAGTCCCTGCGACTGCAAAAGCCGTGCCAACATCCAAGCAAATAAGTTGTCCCTTTGTTTGAAGACGCATGTGCGACAATGTCTCCTCCCGTCAGATAGGCCCTCAATCCCCCCTCCCCCCCCCCCCCCCACTTTAAGTTTGCAGCAATATCAAACTACTGACCCATGGCTCGTCTGACACCTGCTCTACATTGTGCATTTTCACCTTCATTCATTTATTCATTTCATAAAATTTTTTTCCATTTCCATGTTTTCCACCTCCCAATGCATGCCTTGAAACAGTTGTGGTGCAGAAAAATGAAATTTGGTACTGAAGCATTGCGGAGAGTGGTTGATAGTACTAGTAATTGCCATGTACCTGTGCCATCTTTCCTCCAACTCCACTCCCGGAAGTCAGGGATCACATCAGATAGGATGATTTCTGATGATCTGCTCCCACGTTATGACGAGATGGTGCCTACGCAGGCTGCCCTATAAACCTTGTTGCTCATCAGTCCTTGCTGGACATGAGCACGATTATCAAAGTACGGGGTAGTTAATGTGTCAGTGAGCTCTGGTTTGCTGACCCATACTACTTAGGCATTTTGCATGCCACATCGAAGCATGTCTGAAGTAATGTCGCACCCTGTCAGTGCCTGATGTTGGGTTCTGGAAGAGAGGTATGCTGTACAGGAAAGAGCTGAAAAGGCCTTTATCTTTTCAATACCACGACCCACCCGTAACTCCCTCTGATCAAAGGGATAAAAAAAGCACACTACCGAAAATGTGATGTTATGCTCATCAGTGCGATTGTATAATGTTTTCAGAAAATGCTTTCAGAAAACATGATGTCATCCTTTGTAAGGATATCTTTGCGCAGATCGCATCTAAGTTGTTGGAAAGCTGAAGGGTTGTGAGATCACAATTCCTGTTGGATATTTCCGTCTCGATTCAGGTGCTCAGGATGAGTTGTCCGTCCCATTTATTCTTGGATATCTGTGCGCTGATAAATGAGGGCAGTTCTTTATTTTTCAATCTTAATTTTCAGGAAGCCGCTACGCTCTTCCAATCATAATTTGAGATTTGAGTGGTGCCATCACCATCTCTTGTCAGAGGACTGCACGGTGTTGCTGCGCAAAAATGTTAAGATTATTTTCTTCAGGATCAGTATCCCATACAACATCAATAGGTGTTCAGTTTCCCTAGTCATTTGCGCTTTCAGTAAAGAAACGGTTTCGTTTGATAAAAAGAGAATAAAAAAAGATAAGAAAAAACCTTCAGCTGAATTGTCTTCACCTACTCTGATACGATACTGCCATTAAAGGACTTTAATGATCGAATTTAGTTAACTGCCCCTAGAATACTGGTCTGACCTGGATTGAGGAGCTCGATTCCCCGGAAGCAAGGGAGAGCAGGCATACACCAATTTCAGCAGGAGGAGAATCATATCGCTTGCCAGCTGGAAAGTTATAATTGACCATGAAAGGTGACGAGGTGGCTCAGTCGGTAGCGTATGGCTTGCGGTCTAAAGACTTGTGTTCCCGCGCGGGTTCGAATCCCACTTATCTCAAGTCTAGCTGAGCAATGGTGTGTGTTGTCATACCTTCCCCTCTAGTAGAGGCACAACACTTTGCACCTCATCACTTGGATATAAAAAGTGGAAGTCCCTTGTGTGAAAGAATCACAAACCCAGACACATGAAAACATCCCGAATCGCCATTCCGTTATCGGAAAACTCAAGGTGCATAAACCGGTAAAGTGGTCCACCCCAAGTACATACAAGTAACTGACCAGCTAGTTGCATACGGGCTATCCAGCTCTCTCGTCAGAAGGAACAACGAAGACAAAATAAGATTAGGCGTGTTTATTACCCTCTTTGCCATTGCACCCTGATTCGGCACCTTGGAATAGGATGGCGGCCGTATTTAAGCATGTATATATATCTATATATATATATATATATATATATATATATATATATATATATATATATATTGAAACAAAGAAAGGAAAAACTGACCAGAAACAATTGCTAAATAGTGAAAACTTTGAGCAAAGAAAATGAGAAAAGAAAACGAAACCGATGGAAGCCCGTTTTCTGTGCTCAAAATTTCAATATATATATATATATATATATATATATATATATCTTAATTTTTCATTTATTTGTCATAATCATTATTGAGGAGGATGGAACCGCTCTTGGCCCTAATTGACCATTGAAGGAGTGTGGAAGAGATGACAAATGGGACAAAATAGGGGTACCAGTGAATTGCAGTTGAATGCTCACAGACGCCATTTCGAAAAATGCACAAAATGCCTGGTTTGACCCTTATTTGACCTTGAAGAAAGTGTCCTTGAGAGGTGATGGTGACCTTGAATTGCAGAAATGATATTTAGAATCACATTCTCTAACCCCGTAAAATCTTCCACATGGGATTCATAACATTAATCAACCTTTTCAATTTGTAACTGCAGTTGACCTTTAACGTGGATGGCGGCCATATTGGATTCCACCAATATGGCGGCCCCAAGGGTTTTAGTCTTGGCGCCCATCAAAAATCGAAAGAGTATGGTACAAGGGACCTATGAGCCAAATTTGGTGCTTTTGGAAGAATCTGAACCAAACAACCCATTTTGAGCCCTTAGGCCCCCAACTATAGTGCACTCGAGGGTATTTACAATTGTGAAACATGCACGAGGCTTCGCCTCGTGCATGTTTCACAATTGTAAATACCCTCGAGTGCACTATACGCCTACACTAACGCCACGAAATAATCCTGTGCATCATTTGTTTTATAAAATGGATCGAAAATTCGAAAACTAACAGCATTTTTCAGCGTTTTTTCACGTATCTTTGTGGGTCAAGACGTCCGAAGATGTTCGTCCCAAACATTTACGCACGTCGCACTCGGAACTCCCGCACATATAAGTATGGTGGGGGGTTGGGTTTCCGGACACTTAAGTTCCCGCATGAAAACTTACTTATTTTACATAGAATATGCACCCTTTACCTTAAAGACTTGATATAGACTCCTCATATAGGCCTACTAGACAATATACTCTGAAAACGGCGTGAGAATTAACCTGCTAAATCGTTGGATTTGCCCTTCAAAGTGACTCCATGTACGCGTCCGGTCCCACAACGCTTGGTCTACTGTACACTGTACGTATGACACGTACGCCACACGTGTTATGCACAAGGGAAGAAAGGCCGGCCGGCCGGTGTAGCGGCAGATAGCGTTCCGCGGCGTTTTTTGCTCTAAAACAGTATCCGCCGGCAGATCGTGTCCTAACACTGGCGGATACTGTTCTGAAGAGCAGGTATCGGTTTATATCGTTACTTCTCGCTGTGGTTTCTTCTTCGGAATATTGTGTGTGTGTGTGTGTGTGTGTGTGTGTGTGTGTGTGTGTGTGTGTGCTCGTGTGTGTACGCGTGTACAACTCATCTGTGCACTAGCTGTCTGCACCAACCACGATCTGTATTCTGGAAGTAAGAAGAGGAGAGGTTCTCTTCCGCGGTTTGGGCAAATGATTATTGTACCTCCTTTGTAGAGCGATGGAGCTTCTAGTATTTGATCGGATGATTTTATAAATACTGATATATGGTTGTGAAGTATAAGGCTATGAAGATACTGCTCAATTCGAAAATTTTCAGTGAAAGGTTTAACGTTAGAGAATTATAAATGTACTCCAGATACAATGGAGTGTGGAGAAACTGGGCGCTCCGCTCTTAAGTCATGTTATAGCTGTAAAATGACAGGATTTTGGCTCAGAATTGTGAGAGGTCAGGAGGGCAACACGTTTTATTGATTTATCATGGTTTTGCTTTTAATATGGACAAAGATCCAATTATGTAGTTCACGTCAAGATGGATGAGTTACATTGAAGATACTACGGAAAGCATGCTTTGAAGTTTCTTTTAAAGGATACAATACAGAACAAGATTGGCATGCAGCAACATGTTCAAATCGTCTTTGTTCGAATTATAAGATGATTAAAAAGACTTGGCTTTTGAGACGTAATTCCAGTTTTTAAGTGATACTGATCGATGCAACTACATTGTGTAAGATTCAGATGCACGTCTAATATGTTACCCTTCACTAACAATCGATTTCTGGAGTTTAGTGAATGATGATAAATGAAGGGCCTAGATTGTAAGAGATGAGTTCCATTTAATTCATTTGTGTGCTCTTTCTTTACTAGAGAAACACAGTCGCTGTAGGCCTACATACCAAAACAATATTTCATCTAACCTTGTGCCGGGGCTTACCAAATGGGTAGATTGTTTTGCGTGGCGATAACAGGTGACATAAACAAAAGTAAAATTCACTACAATGTAGATGTTGTATTCTCTAAATCGTTAATTGATGAGAGTTTTCTTTTTTTAAATGATAATAATACAACAGTTATCACAGTTAATGTAACTACTGGTGAGCGGCAGCGTGGTTAAACAACCAGTGCGTTTTACAATGTAATTTTGCTAAACACTAGCTCCAGGGATATTTTAATTAATGAATTCGCAATGCAAACATTTGTGTTCATTATTGTATATATCTTCATTTTTTAGGAGATATTCATCACTGAAAATATGCTCATGAATATACACTTATTAATTATTGTAAATATGTTTTTGTTGAGACTGTCATACTCCCAATCGGGCGTCGGCAGAATTTAATAACATCTTACAAATCTTACAACACGTCATAGTACAATTGAGGATTAACAACTGGACTCACTTCCAATGTGCACGTAATGATTTTAGCTCTTCATCACTCATTTTTTCCCAGTTCGCCTTGAGCACATTAGTCATGTGGCATTGGCGCATTAAGTAGGCCCTACCCTGCACTAAAACGATAAGTCTAAACATTCACTACGGTATACTGGACCTGTATTGTGGTATGATTTGAATGTGAATTATATTTTTTTCTACAATACAATTCAATAATATTTATTTGAAAAAAAAGTTTGAAAAGTATCTTCTGAGTTCATACTGATGTTCTGTGTGAAAGCATTGGTTTTAAATTGTATGTTATGTATATGTATTTTGACTATGGCATTTTTTTTTCGTTTCAGATTTGTCTTACAAGCCATATTAAAGCTTTCTTATGTACATTTCATTTTTCATCATTACATGTATTGTGAATTTTGTGCTGATTTGTATAGTGCATTTTATGTATCAATACTTTGTGTCCACGTTGTTTTGATTTGTAAGTTATGTGTTTTTATCCTTGAATGATGGGAATGAATAGAATGAAATGAAATGAAATGAAATGAAATTATTGTGATTAAGCACCAGTGAGAGAGATAGGCCTATACAATATGCACTCAACAATATTGCCTATAGTATAGTGATCGTCCGTACCCAATAGTTGCGGTTCTGTCGTAGTGGTTGAGCAGTCTTTTCACATTGGCTACCTAATGTTTTCTTCCATATTGTATAGCATATTGTTTATCGAGCCCCATTATTATTTTTTCTTTTTATGATTGTTATTCCTCTCAATAAGCTGTGTGCTTGGAACCCTTGATAATTGGTGATTGTACCCGATACTTATAGTTGAAGTTCTGTGTTACTTAAGTTGGTAGGCTTTTCACAATGTCTTGATAAATGCCCCGGATTCCTTGATTGTTTCCAGATTGTATAGCACATTATTTGTTAGGTCCCATTATATTTTCTTTTTATTACTAGCATCCCTCTCAACAAACTGCATGCTGTGAACCTTTATATTGCTTAGTATAGGCCATGAGGTTGTCATGTATAGTGCTCAGCATTTGTATGCATGTTACTGATACTTAGAGTCACACCTTGTGGACTATGGTTCACAAGAACATATCCTATTAAAAAAATAAATAAAGATCATCTGTATATTTGTATCCACTCATATGCTTTCCCCCCATGGAGGTGGAGAGCATCTCATTCCATGATCCTGCTATACTACATTATCAACTTCAAAACTCACAACCAGCGATCTCTGCTTGATGTACCTTTATTTTGCTGAACACAAAATGCACATAATTATTATAGACTGTATGCCATGAACACAAAAATACATATTTTTTACGCCTTCACTGATTTATGATACAAGAGCCAAAGAAAATATCAAATAGCAAAATTATTCACGTGCACAATGTATTGAACATCTACATGTCTAGTTGCACTATATACTGATAATCCCCATTCACTCTGCTACATATTCGAGACTTCACCCCCCCCCCCCTCCCGTCTGAGTAATAAATATTCATAAGATAATCCTCGCTTGCCTACGAAAAAAAGGCGGGATCCGTGCATGCGTACGTGGCCTCTTGATATACCAGGGCACGTGATCGGAAGCAATGCAACTCGGGTATGACATACATATATGTATATATTTACTGTTTAAAAGATTGTGAGTTCTAAATCATCTTTGACTTGCACAAATCTGAATGAGTAGTGGATTTCAATTTATCATATTTAATCAGTTCTTCAGGATCAGAGTAAAAAAAATCCCATTGCCCATCTGTTTGTATTGACGGATAAAAAACTGGAAACATAAACCTTTTTTTTTTTAATTTGTCTATTAAATGAAGATGAAATCGTTCAGTGTGTATAAGATTGTCAAAAAATTTAATTTGGACATCAAAAGAGAAGTTTTAGAAAAAGAAAAGACAGATTCTGAATAAAAGGTCTGGATTGGACACTGATGGCTGTCCCAGATTTTTTTTCTCTGCTCTTCTTACGGTTATCCTAAAAGAAAGTGGTCACAAAATGTTGATTTATAGAAAGTCACTTGTAAAGTGAAGAATTCAAGTTTTACATACTAAGTATGGGAGTATATTTCAGCAATAGGTCTATGTATTAGCTAACTGAACATTAGCATAAAATAAAAGATAGGAAACGGCCATGCATGAGAAAAGATAATTATGTTATTTATGTTGTAGTCAGGATCTCTTTTGGAGATTTTTGGGCAGTGAAAAATGTGAGCGGCAAACTCTATGTCAAATACCAAGGAGAGTTTATATCAAAGTCACCTAGAGCTTTCAAATTTCTTCAAATATTATTGAAAAATAGTAATTTGGGGGTTGTCCACAATTGTGCATTAGATATCTCGATTGAAATAACTTTGGGACAATTTCACATACAAAGCACATAGCTGAAGAGCAAGTCTCAGATTTATTGAAACCTAAAGCAACATGGGTGCCTTGTACCAAATTTTGATGAAATCTGTAGGGAGAGAGAAAAATACAAATGGGATAAGAACGCTTTTATGAAGACAAGTGTACTTCTTTTATATAGCTTTTAGCTGTAGCGTATTCAAAGAGAGGCAGATAAATTTTTATATGTCCCTGTTGCGTATTCAAAGGGAGGCAGAATTCACTCCATCGCGTGAGGTTTCATGCAGCATTTTGCTTACTAAAATGGCTGCCGTAAAGCTCGCGCAACTATTGGTAGGCAGGCCACTTGGAACCTAATCCGCAGCGCGGGACTATTCTGACAGTCACTGGATGACGAAGACCAAGGTGCACGCGGCAGGAAAATAAGCAACGCTAACGTAGTGGTCAGTACATGTACATACAAAATCCGCCGCTGTACAGTATCTGCCGTAACTTATCGCGGCAGATTTTAGCCCACGTCGGAACGATAATCGCGGATTGAAACGATAACCGCCGGCGGATACTGTTTTAGAGCAAAAAACGCCGCGGAACGCTATCTGCCGCTACACCGGCAGCCCGAACTAGAAGTTGTTTACAGGATTGACAGCGCGTATGCATGCAATTCAAAGGAGCCGCCGCGCGCACAGACGATCGGCAATAGGATTTAACCACGCAGTGCAATGGGACTGAGTAACCAAAGCACATGTGACTCATTTCAGCGCTTCCTATTGGCTACATTCTTGAACCCATTTTATAATAAATAAATAAAACATGAAAGGACAAGGATCTCTTTCAGGCGTTACATAAAACAAATAATAAATGTTTTTCATTCGTGCAATGGACAGAATATTTCATTCGGTGAAAGATGAAATGTTTGATCCATTCAACGAGGCGCAGCCGAGTTGAATGGATGATTTCATCTTTCACCTCATGAAATATTCTGTCCATTGCACTCATAAACATTCATTATTTGTATACTATTATACATTATCATGGATTTCAAACAAATATGAATGCCTTTCCCGTGTAAATCCATACACTCTACCATCACTTTAAATGATAGTCTTTCAGGTAGGCTAGTTGTTTACGTTGGCTTCTGCGAAGCTGCCTGGAGTTTGTGTTCGAACTGTCGTAGTCTCGCTGGAAGTGCGATTTGGTTCCTTCGCGTCACCGCTTGGTGTTGAACCATCGTTTGCTTAGCAGAAGGACTCGTTTGTTTTTCTCAAGTGCATGCGATTTCTTCGTAGAACAACTCCTTGCTCGTTTTCTCGTTTTAGGATCGAATTCCCACGCGTGCTAGCACCGTTGCTTTTTCCCACGTATTGGAGTGCTTCGTTGGTTTGAGCCTCACCGTGTCTCCAACACTCAAGTCTGGTAAGTCTCTTGCACCACGATTGTAGTAATGTGCCTGCTTCTCGTGATTTCGCTCTTTTCGCTCTAGTCCGCCACTTTGTAGTGGTTTCGTAGCCTTCGACCGAATAGTCTCTGTGCTGGGGAGCTATTCATTCCCACAGTCGGAGTGTTGCGCCAAACTACGGTCAGAATCTGAAAATTGACTGTTGTTTTGAAGTGTAAGTTTGACACCCACGAAGCAAACTGTACTACGACAGGGGCGGATCCAGGAATTCCGTAAAGAGGGGGCGCGTTTACAAAATTAAAGGGGACGCACGCACCCCTCCCCCATTTTTCTTTTTATTTCTTTTGTTTCCACAAAAAAATAATGGGGGGGGGGGGGGGCCTGCGCCGGTTGCGGTCCTCCCTGGATCCGCCCCTGCTACGAGGACGTGTGTGGCACTGCTCAACAACGCTGTGCTATCGGTATGTACGGTGCAGGCCCGTAACTAGGATGTTGGGGGGGGGGGGGGTCAAAATTGGAAATAGTGGGCCTTTCTGAAGCAACCAAGCGGGATAACGGCGCCCGGGGCAAGCGCGAAAATTGCGCCCCTAATTTCTGAAAAAGTTTTCAACCCCAACCCCATCCCTTTATAGGGACTGTTAAAAACTCCACATAGTTATGCTCTTTCAAGCACTTAAAAGGGGTCTTTTGGAGGGGGATTTAAATGTAATAAATTATTTTGGCGAGCGAGCGCAGCGAGCGAGCAGAATTTTTTTTCTTCAGAATACAACTCTCGTATGATGACATAAATCAGTACCACAGACACAAAAATGGGTTGACACGAATATAAGAAGAAATACAAGCAGTAAGAAAGCACAAGGGGAAAAAATCATTCATACACAAAAGAAATGCAATATCAACTAGAGAAGCACTCTTAATATACGGCACTGCACTCTGAGAGCGCAGACCTCCGCCAAGCATGCATATCATTTTCACCACTGATCTTGTTCTTGTGCTGAAAGTTGCCTGATTTCCCAATATAGAAGCCTTTGTTACGTCATAAACCCTCAGCTGCACGGCGCGCCTCACCCCAGCAGAAACTAGAGCACGCACTTTAGTGCGCGCAGGCAAACCTCAAATACGCGCAGCCTGAACTTCCAAGTTCATTGAGTCTACCTGCCAAAATATCAAAAATCCTTAATAAATTCCCCCAAAGTTCTCGGATCACTATCAAAAGTTAATCGTTTGTTACTTGTGTCATTCTCAACCTTTCCTGCAAGTTTCATCCCAATCCGTTAACTACTTTTTGAGTTATTTTGCACTCGGACAAACTAACTAACGAACGAACGAACAAACAAACTAACGATAACGAAAACATACCCCCCCCCCCCCCAAAAAAAAAAAAGAAATCTTAAAAAACATTCTTCTGTAGAACAAGAGATGATAGAACTAAGTTAATGCTATGAGTTAATACTTTGCTGATTGTAGTTTCAAATTTGTTCATGGCAGAAGCAGGAATGCCCCCTCCCCCCTTGGGACCCAGGGAAGAAGGATGGGAGGAGTCCCAATTGGGACCTATATGTTGTACATTTTCATCTTCTTGAAAACCCCGGGATGAACTTTCACCAAACTTGAAAAGTAGCGCATCCCTCGATTCTTTTATCTCGATTGCTTCAAATGGGCACCGTGCCGCTGGGGGAGGGGGGGGGGGGGGAGAGACAGGAAATCTCCCCTCTAAAAGCTTATTTTTGCAAAATCTCCCGTTCTCCCGCCCTGGCTCTGTGTCTCCAGCTCTTAATGATTAAGTTCTTACTTAGTGTCATATGTTGAAAAAAAAAAAGCCTGAGATAGCACGAGAGAGCAACTAGAACCCTAAAGCTTCCAAAGCGGGTTCTGCACCCCGGCCGCAAGGAACTTCGCGCTTCGCGCTCATCAAGTTGGAGTCTCCCGTTTGCTATCTGTTTCAGGCGGGAGAATCTCCAGATCAGAAGGTGCTTGTGGTTTGAGTCTCTGCACACTCGAAAGGATATGACATAAAAGAAGGAGAAAGACTGAGAGACAGGAAGAGTGTAGAGAGAAGGTTCAGAATTCAAAGAAAGACAGAGTGTCAGAGAGACAGGAGACGTATACAAATTCTTAATTGTATACTTTACCTCCTATGGTACAATATTTGATTTAGTTTGATTCACCTTTGATAGTCTGATGTAGACCAGGTGAAGAAAGGGGAGATGGGTAAGAAAAAAAGAAACAAAAAAGTCTTACATGCATGCCACAGCCCATATCCTATGATGCTCTAGAGTTAAAATCGATAATGTCCATTAATAATGATAAACATGTATGAAATGAAATACATGTACATACGATAAAGTACCTCCATGACCACAATGTATAGTATACTGTATACAGTGTACCATACCTGTTAGCTCTTCACAAACTGCTCAAAGATTACCAACACGCTATATTATACCATTGGTACCTCGTGGCATAATAACAAATGATCTTATGGCACATAAATCAGAGTGGAGAGTACTGACTACAGGGATTACGACTTAAGACCATTTCACTTTTAAAGAGATAAGTAATGGCAGTAGGGAACAATAGCTATGATCAAAGCAAGATGTACTGACCTCGGTATTTTCATCTTTGCCAGTGGTGATGTTTTGTAAGTTCTAACATGTGTCCCTTCCCCCCGTCCCCTTTCTCTCCCTCCCTCCCTCCATCCCCCCCCCCCTCTCTCTCTATCTATCTCACTGTCACCTAGTATGCAGAAAAAGGGAAATTGAAACTCTTTACTTCGCTCTTGTATTGCAGTTTGAAGTACGTTGATGGATGGAGTTGGAGAAGTTTTTTAAAACGGATTCAGTGCAAACCAAGATGATCCCTATTTCTTCTTAACGTCTGCACTGAGCGAGATTGCTATCACGGTAGAGCTTGGCCATTAAATCTTGGCAACTATAGATTCATCATTATAATATACTAGTATATAATGAGGGAGCTATTGAGGAGATATCAGTGCTTGATTGGCACTCCTTCAAATGTCTGATACTCATTACTACAAGCTGTACATGCTGCAAAATAGTTCCGAAGTAATTTACTCGAAAATGAGTGTATATCGGTGTAAAGAATGGTTTGAGTTTCAAGCGAGGGCGATCTTCAGAGGTCATACGCCTACAATCTCATCGACAGCATTCGTCATTCGTAATTGTCGTCTCTTTTGCTTTTTACAAAAAAAAAAAGAATGATTGTAGCTTGTTTTCTTGTGTTTGTTTGTTTTCCTGACACTCTGAAAACAGTGTAATTGTATATAGGAGACAGTCATTTCCATAAACCCAATGGAGAAAAACCACGTTTCATCGGGGTCTTTTGAAGATTGAATGTGTGATTGCTTGTGTGTCTGTGCGTATGTGTGTGTGTGTGTGTGTTTGTGTGTGTTTTATACTGTTCTTGGAACTCGTCGACAACTCGCCATCAGTTTGAAATTCTATCAACACTGTGTTGGCTGGCCCACACGAAAAGCAAACATTTAAGACATACGCTGTCTGATAATGCATTTAACCCCTGATTGTTCAGCAAGTTAGTCTACAATATTGTTAAGAACTAATCTGATAAGAAAAAGTAGAATCTTACAAGCACAACGGTGAAAATTTGGTCAAATCGGATGAGATTTAAGAAAGATATGAAATTGAGAAGTGTTGCTAATTTTCACAAAACACTCAGTCTCCAACAGGCGTGTGATGATATCATCTCAACACAACTTGTCATAGAAATTTAGTTTGTACACTAAGTTCTTGAAGTTTCCCGTTTTTGTTCAAACGCATGGAGCCCTACGCCCCAATCACAACTCCTGTGTCTCTGACTAATCATTATTCAGAGGTACTTTCAGCAGGAATAATATGTACATTTTTATAAATTGGTCACTCCCACTCAGGCCAACCCTAAACTAAACTAAAAGAGTCCATTTTTTCTCTGTTCATATTCAAGACATAGCTCACAGCGACAAGTCATGTCCTGAACATGAAGAGAGAAAAAAAAAATGGATAATGGTTTAGCTTTTGTGGGAAGGATCTAGTTATTGACAACATGGCCATGTTGAAGGTTACAAACCATATGATGATTTGACCATTTTCATTGGCAGTTCTCATCCATGCAGTCAGACATGCATTAATATTTTTTCCTTCCAAATAACACACAAACTTGAAAAATGTGCAGTTTGTCATTGTTGTCTTTAACGTTATGTGCTCAGTCATGCATGACGTTTAGCAACATGCAGGTTTAATTAGGTACCAATGGGAAGAGGAAGAGTTCTCCTTTCCTGACAACCAACATTGCATTCTCCATAGTTGACAATAATTTATAAAAAAGTAGTCCTCCGAAGTTGGATTACCTTTTTTTTTTTAATAAACATTGTATTTCGATATCCATCCCTGTTCGGAATTTCGTCGGAATGGTTAGTAAATGCCTCTAAGATACTCCAGCGCTGATACGTCATGTATTATCGAGTACACCATTACAGCAAAAACAAATCTCACATTTTAAAATTTGATAACTTTCACTCGATTTCCTTTCTTTGTAATAAATCACCCACGAGTCTTATACAAGCTCAACGGTAAGCTCATTAATATAATGATTGATTACGAATGCGCAACAATCAAGTCCCAAATTACTTACGTCAAAGCCTATGGACTATAGGCTTGCCTATTCAGCTTACGAAAGTGCTCCTACGCATGTCTTTTTCAATGCTCTTAAATTTTGCGCCACGCCCCTTCTTTTGAGCCCCATTGTCTCAAGAAGAGCGCTGGGTACAGGTGCATCAAAGTATCGCATAAAGCCGTCTTTACATTGTCGACAGCTGCAAAAACCCGACTAGCTGGTAGGTACTTAGCATCCATCCAGATGCCAGCAGACCAGTGATTCGCTATATCATATGCTCCCCGAGTTATAGTTTGTTACACTTCTGCTTTCCTAAAACATATACTTCGTTCGAGCTTCTGATCTTTCTCAGACACGTTAAGCCTGTCAAGTCGGTAAGTCATGGTCGCATTGTACATAATTATGATTTCGTATATCATAGACACAACTCAAATATTGTTCGTCATTACATTTGAGTAACTGAGGGTAAAGATGAAAACTATCTCATCACTTATAAACTCTTACTTTTATACCTGCATAGTTTCCTTTCAGAAACGAATAAAATTTGCACTTAGAATGTATACATGCGGTCATAAATCCAAATCTTGTCTGTATTAGCTCTTGGGCCAGAAAGAGAGTGCCAATGAAATCTTTCCTGAGGACGTTCCCCTGACTGAAGCTCTTTCTGGCAAATCTTGCCATTCTGTCAAAGATGAAACCATGGTCAGAATGATTATGATAAATGTCAAAGTTATATAGATTCTGTAAGTGGTCTCAAAGTTGGTCATTTAAATGTTAGAAGTTCGGTTGATAAAATTGATGTAATAAGATTTTTATTATATAAATTGGATTTTGATGTACTCTGTCTTTCGGAAATTTAGTTTAATAATTCTGTTAGTAATGAACAATTATGCACAGAAGAGTATTCAGTTTTCCGCAAGGATAGGAAAGAAGAGAAAAGAGGTGGTGGTGTTTGCATATTTGTAAAAAAAAAAAATTACTTTCATGTAACTCAAGATGTGATCTAGAACACCCTACACTTGAGTCGATTTGGATTGAAGTGAGTCTAAGTGAAAATGAAAAGATGTTATTGGCATGCTTTAATCGTCCTCCAAACTCAAAGGGTAATTTTTAATGATTTTATTGATTGTTTAGAGAAAGCTGTAATTGAAATGAAAGCCATTGTAATCTTGGGCGATTTTAATGTTGATAATATATCCCCCAATTTGTCTGGAAATAATTTCAAGGAAACAGTTGAAAATTTACTCATGTTAACTCAATCACTAAGCCAACTATAGTCACCACCTTCTCTTCTAAGTGTCTTGATCTTATTTTAAGCTCTATTCCTGAAAAGCGCTTATTGAGTGAAGTTGGTCAAATAGCCCTAAGTGATCATTATCTTATTTATACCGTGATAGATGTGCAGAATCCACCGAGTAAGCATAAAATGGTAATTTATCATAGTTATAAGAAATTTGATAATGATTCTTTTCTCTATGATATAAGAAAATCTCATATATTATCTGGGAATGATTCACCGGAAAGACCAATCGTTCAGAACAATGGCGTTTGTGGAAAGAAGCTTTTTTTGGATATATGTAATAAGCATGCCCCATTGAAACAATCTAGAGTGAAAGACAGGTTATCACCGTGGATGACTACAGATATTATTGAAATGATCCATAAACGAGATTATTTTAAAAGAGTTGCTATGAGATCGAAATGTAAATCTGATTTAGTAAAATATCGTGAATTAAGAAATGAGACAACAAAGTGTATTAAGAAGAAAAAGCAAAGTTATTTTGATGATATTTCAAAGAGTCACGTAAACAACCCCAAAGTACTTTGGGAAGAACTTCATAAAGTTACTGGTATTAAAATACTTTGCCTAGTAAAAAAAACACACTTTCCTGCCCGTTTTATGATACCAAATTTTAGCATAATGTAAAAGGAGACCCGCTCTTTTAGAAAATATGAGAAAGTCAAGTTCGGCTAGGTTGACCCATTTCACTTATTTTCAGTCCTGGTGCAAAATCAGTGTGTGCGACTTTATGTTCGTTTTGAGGTGCACGGTCACATTTCATAAATATTAGCTGAACCATAGCTAATTCATTCCAAAGAAAATTCCCGGTATGGGATTGGCATAATCCACCTAGCCTGTATAAATTTTCTTTCAGTGGTGTTGAAATAGATTATGTATGCATACAGCTTACAAATCTGGATGAATATAGTAAACTCGATGTACTTTCATTTGATACTAAGCTGTTGCGTATGTCAGCTGCGCTTATATCTGAGTCATTAATGCAGATAATTAATATTAGTTTAAAAACAGGTGATGTTTCAACTGACTGGCTACTTTCAAAAATTACGCCAGTTTATAAGGGCAAAGGTGATAAATCTGACAAATCTAATTATATACTTATTGCTGTAGAGTGTAACATTGCCAAAATAATTGAGAAAGTAGTAAATTCCCAATTCTTATCTTATCTTCGAAAATATAACTTTATTACGATTGATCAGCATGCATTTTTACTTAATCATTCCACAAATACTTGCATTCATCAAGTAGCAGATGATTGGTATGAAGCATTCAATGAACATGAAATGGTAGCAGCATGTTTTCTAGACATATCAAAATGTTTCGATTGTATTGACCATGATCTTTTATTATTCAAACTGATTAAATATGGAATTTCGGATACTGAATTGAAATGGTTCTTAAATTACCTATCGGGTCAAAAACAAGTCGTTTTTTGTAATGGTGTTTTATCAAGTATGAGAGAAATGAAAATAGGTATCCCCAAGGGAGTACATTTGGCCCCACTATGTTTCTTGTATTCATTAATGATATCCTAACAAGTTTGAAATCAGCTCGCTGTTGTATTTTTGCTGATGATGTTGTATTGTGCGTTTCCCACAAAAATCTTGATCAGGTTACTGTTACATTGCAAAATAGTTTAAATGAATTATGCAAGTGGTATGAAAATAATAGATTAAAAATCAATGTTGATAAGACTAAAGTTATGCTATTGAAATCTTTTTCGTCTGAAAAGCTTAATATATTTATTGAAAGTCATCAGATTGAACAAGTAAAAAGTATAAGATATTTGGGTATTGAAGTAGACGAGAACCTGTCGTGGAGACAGCATGTCAACAAACCTTGTGAATCTCTTTCATTTAAAATTCATTCTTTTGGTATGTTATTCTCTTTGTAAACATCTCAGCTACAGGAAATTATTCTTTTTGATCCTTGTTTTGAATTCATATGCACATGATTATTTATTTATATCATTAATCATTGTTTGGTGATTATTTGAAGGTTTCCCCTCTTTTTCAGTGAGTAACCTGTGCTTATTATTGTATGTTGTGAGTGTGTGCCTGCATTGTAATGGTTATATGCTGTGCCGTGATGTTTTCCATTTCAACTTTTTGTATGTAATGTGACTGATGTGTATGTATGTGTGTGCTGGCTTTTATGTATCAATGTGTGTGTGTGTGTGTGTGTGTGTGCGTGTGTGTACACGTGTGCTCGTACGTGTGTTGTGTGTATGTATGTGTGGTATTTTTTTTTTATCTCAACTGGAAAAGAGTTTCCCCTTTCAAGTGCAAAAATTTTTTATTTGTGTTTAATTGTAAATTAATAAAATGAAAATTTTTATTATGTATAATTCGCATTTTCCTTATTTTGATGAAACTGTAGCTGATTTTTCAGTATGTATCTGTATTTATTGTAAATGATTTTATATAATATTTGTATCTCAGGACCTCGATGAAAATCAGTACATTTGCTGATCATGTAATCCTGAATAAAGATGTTTTAATAAAATGATAAATAAAATTATAGAATAAAATAAAATGAATACCCATTTTATGATCATCAATTCCAATACTATCAACTATAAAAACAAAAGAAAACAAAGCGCAATAAATGCAGAACACTCTAAAAATATTACTGAATACTGCATTGTATAGGCCTTCCGGGCACACACTTGAAAACAGTGATACAAGAAGTCACAATGGATATACATAGGCCTACATCGTAAAAATATCAATATTATCAATTTACTGGCGCTGATATTTCATGGGACTTGCATAAATTCATATTTTGTCGACTTCAAAAGACGAGGGTGTTTACTGCTGATATTGGTCTTTGCAACGCCAGATAATATGTGTACAAAACTCAATATCAGTGCACTCACATATTTCACAATCTGCAGGCCAAATATATTAATTCAAACTCATTGAAACTAAGCTGTGATGTTTCTGGGTGTATAAGAGCGATTGAGGTGTGGGTACTCATTCTGAGTAAAAACAAATTAACGTTGACAAAGAGGCAAAATGCAGAAAATTCCGCAAAGTTTGAGCCATCAACGCTCTTTTGTGTATACATTATGTTTATTTTTCGTCCATATAGCGATATCGCAACTTGATGTGAAAAAGAATAACGGCGTCCCTTGCGATGTGATAAGTATACCGTCAAGCCAAAACAAAATATTTTTACAGTCAGCTTTTCTTGTTCAGTTAAAGGTCCAGTTTACCTTTGGGAGCAGTCATTTGCAAAATGTTCAAGATCTCGCCTTTCATGCACATGTGTAGGTCAGTTGTACCACAAAACACCCTTCCATGTGAAAGTTTTGCAATAAAGCCTACGTTATAAGGAGATGTCAACATTTTTCTCAATAAACCGTAGCAGTATACGGTTTGGTTTGGAAACATTTTTATTATAACTATTGTTCACATTTTGTGTATATAAAAATACTTAGAATCAATTTTACTGATTCAAATTTTCACAGTGGTTGTTTCTATTCCTAACTCACACTTCAGAACTATTTTAAAGCACTAATCCCGGGCTTTTGTTATACCCCCGCCAAACGAAGTTTGAAGGGGGTACATAGGAATCAGCGGACGGTCGGGCGGTCGGGCGGTCGGGCGGTCGGTCCGTTGCAAATCTTGCGTCGCGAACTACTTCCTCAGTTTTCAACCGATTCCCATAAAACTTGGCACAGATGTGTGCCTTGGGTTGTAGATGTGCAAGACGTATTTTTTGACAATACCCAAAAGTACGTTGCCATGGTAACGGCATATTATGGGCAAAAAATGGGTACAAATCTTGCGTCGCGAACTCCTCCCACAGTTTTTGATCAATTTTTATGAAATTAGGTACAGATGTTCATCTGAATATGTTAATGTGCAAGACACATATTTCCGCAGTGGTAAAAAGTGTGTTGCCATGGTAACGGCATGTTATTGGTAAAATATAGGCCAAAATGCTTCATGGCAAAACTGCTTCATCAGTGTTCTTCCAGTTCTCATGGAATTCATATTGAATGTTTGTCTTAGGATATAGGTCAGCATGACACATTTCTTGACAGTGACAAAAAGTATGTTGACATGGTAACAGCTCACATATTATGAGCCAAAATGATGGAAAATTATGTGTTGCAAACTACTTCCTCAGTTTTTGTCCAATTTCCATGAAACTTGGTACAGATGTGTGCCTTTGGTTGTAGATGTGCAAGACGCATTTTTCGACAGTACCCGAAAGTACGTTGCCATGGTAACGGCATATTAATGGCAGAAGATCAAGGAAAGATCTTGCGGATTTAACTACTTCCTCAGTTTTTTGACCAAAGCTTATGAAATGTTGTTTTGACCAAAGCTTATGAAATGTTGTTTGGCGGGGGTATAACCAGTCGCTGTAGCGACATTTCTAGTTTCATCTGCAAATGGTAAATTATGCCTTTAACAAAGTACATAATCTATCATTACTGCAATTATCAATGATTATAGATATTTTACAATAGATTATGTAATCCATTGTAGCACTTGCTAAACTATCTAGAGACAGAATGAATAGCAAGGCAGCTTGGCTGGAGATTGATATAGAATTTTATAGTGTCATAATATAATTAAACCTCTCGAGACCACCATTCTAAATCCTAATGACAGTTTACACTTTGTGTATAATAAAAATGGATGATGTTTGTTATTCCGAAGGTTCGTTAATCTGAAAATGAAATGAGGTTTGTTTTTACGAACTGGAAAGGTTCATTAATCAAAGTATGAAAATCATATAAGGTTTGTTTTACCGAAAGTTCGGTAATCCGAAGATGAAAAGCTGGTGCGTATACCTACGAACATTCGGAATAAAACACTTTTTTTTGGATTAACTAATATCCAGAATAACGAGCCTTTGTAATAAAGAACTGTGATCCATTTAAACACCCATCGCCCACGGAACTTTAAAAAATCAAATAAGATTCAGTCAGTTTTGTCTTCAAGTATACAAGGGATCTTTTTCTTTTTTTTTTGGGGGGGGGGGAGGGTTTGTCGTCTCCTGGCATCTCGATGAGAGCGAGCCCTCGTGTGATCATACTTTCCAGTAAAAAAAAAAAGTGAATTGTATAATCGTGGTGCAGACCAATAGGTAAGAATGATCTAAGAAATGAGAGTTGTTGCTATCAATACATCATTTATGGTGCAGTGTATATTTCTGTAATCTCCATTTTTGTACTTAGCGGGTCTTTTCGTCATTTTAAACAAGTATCTCTTTTTTGAACAGCAACATCCCATCAGAATAGCAGTGTTTGCTAAACTGTGTTTGAAAACCATGGGATATCCCCTATTTGGCGTAGGATTAATGCACGTGAATTTATCTTGTGCCATAGTTGAACTCTTGATATTGTATATAAGCTACTCATCGGAACTATGAACCAATCAATCGTGGATTTCAATTCTCATGGACTACTGATGAAGCAAACTCCTCAAAATCATGAACATCTGATGAGAATGAGTAAGAGTATCACATAAAAACAAGGGTGTCTTTACAGGTGATGTTCGTTATTCCGAAGGTGCGTTAACCCGAAAATGAGATAACATCAACACAGATTTCGTATGCAACCAAAACGTTAGTTAAGCGGAAAAAAAGGAAAAAAAAAAGAAAAGAAAAGGGGTTCGCCCATCCAAACATTTTGTGGCGTTATTCCGATTCTTCGTTAGCTAATCCAAGTCCGTAATTCCGAAAGCGAATAGATTATACAAAGGTTCACGTTTAACAATCTGAATAGGTTAAGGAGATGCTTGCAAACAAACTTTTATTGCGTTTTTGGATGAACAAAATAATCTTCGGAATAACGGACTTTTTTCATTTTCGGATTTACGAACCTTCGGATTAACGGACCTTCGGATTAACGAACCTCCGGAATAATAACCGTCTTTGCCCTGGAGGAGACGAGAAATATGCCACCATTATGCGATCGGTGTTGTTCATGTAGTTTGAACGAATACCTGATCGTCTTTTCTGCTTTGGAGGCCTACCAGTGCCTACTATGATTGTAACGACATTACAGGTGTCATTATGTAAATTTGCATGTATCAAATTGAAGAATTGTCATGAAGAACCAACCAACAGGTTTTGTTGTTGTTGTTTTTTCACTATGCAGTCCTCCACCTACCTTTTTTTTTTGTAAAGAAAGCGGGTAAAAAGCTTATAAGACTTGCGATGCAACTCTTTTTTTTAATTGGCTCACCTGAGCAAAAGGGTATATCAAACTAATGCAATCAAAATATCGTCCATAGTTCGTTGGGCGCCGTGCGCAAACATTTTTTCAGCTTTTTTCTTGAAAACCCTATGACGCATTTTCACCAAACTTGGCATGCAGTTAGTATCCTAAGGCTGGTAAAAAAGGATCAATTTATTCAATGGGGACCACGCCCCCCTGCGGGCCCGAACCCCGAAATTAGGGAATCTGTAAAATCTTCTTTTATCTCTTGAACCAAAAGATTTTGCGATAGAGCTGAGATTGCTTCTCATTTTCCCTTTCCCCTTGTACGCTAACATTTTTTTTTTCCGCCGTATCCGAGCCATTAGAGTTATGCATTGCAGTAACAACTAGGGCCTACTATTCTTAGGTGTGATTTGACGGAGCACGCGAAAGATTTGCGAAGGACGCGAATGGCAAAATCCAGCATTCGTATTTTAGTCTGCAAAAGATCGCCAAACGAACGTGAGGGTTCGGAAGCGTCGTCAGTTGTTCGCAAATGTCGTTTTTACTTCGGCGAGAATTTCAAAAAAAGTTTGAAATTTTTTTGCGAACCTTTTCCGCACACTTGGTCGCGATTTGCTCTTGAATTGTTCTCGAAAGTGTCCTTAAAGCCTCGTCATATGTCACTAAAAATCTATGTCTGGCAACTTTTTGTTTGTTTTGTGGTGCAGTGTCATATATCATAATCATTTATTTTGTAGGCTATTACACCCAAATCTCCTGTCTCACTCACTATCACACAAGGATGCTTAAAGTGACCTAACCATTCCACCAAATTGTCTCATCCTCAGGGTAGCTATGGAGACTACTTTAGGTAAAATCATGGCCCTGTTCCTCCTGACGATGACAACTACCGGTTCGGAAGACAATGGATTTGTCAATTCTACCCACATCATCCTGGAAAGCCCCGCCATTGTCAATACTGATCATCCAAACGAAGGGATGCTGGTCACCATAACTACGTCGACAGATCCCGAAGTCATCCCACCTGAAGCAGTGGAGTGGCTGCCAAATACCACAGCAACCGCGGTGTCAACGTTTCTCGAAGACATGACGAGCCCAGCGATCTTGACGGAAGAGGCCCCAGAATGGGAGTGGTCCTCGAGTCTTCAGTCCTGGTGGGGTATTTTTCAACTCGGTTTGTCCTCTTTTGGTATCGCAAGCAACCTCCTGGTAATGGCCGTCATGTTTCGGCACAGATGTCTCAGACATCTCACGGACACTCTGATTTTCATGGTGGCCTTTGCAGACTTCTTCTCTGCTGTCAGCACCCTACCCCTTCCGATTGCCACTCGGGTTCCACAAACCTGGCAAGGAGAGCTCTACTGTCGCGCTTTGTATGCTACGCTGATATATTCTTTCTTCGTCAGCGTTTCATTCTACACCGTTGGAGCAATATGCACTGAACGGTATTGGTCTATCACACGTTCTTCAATATTCACCGGCAAGTCGGCAAAATCGCTTGTCGTGGCTGTCAATGTATTTATTTATATGGTCATCATAAACGAGGAAGTGTATGTCCTGGGAACTGTTCCAGTGCACACCACGATGCGTGGATGCGAAGTCAATCGTTCTTCTAGAATATTTAATATTCTCTCAGGGATCTTCGCTTTCACGACTCACGTAACTCTGCCCTCTCTAGTGACTATCACTGCCATCGGATTGTCGGCTCACTCTCTGAAGAAGCAACAAATGCAAATAAAAAGCAGAAACACAGGGGGAGCTTGTACGTCCACCTCAGCCGACTCCCGATTGCTAAAAGCCAACAAGAAGTTTCTGTGGCTCTTATTTGAGATGTACGTCAAAACAGCCGTATGCTTTTTTCCACACGCTGTTGTCAATCTCAACTTCAACTTCGGTGGGATCGACAAATACGCAGACACAAGCTCCATCCTAGATCATGCGATCAGCCTACTGGCAGCTAGCCATGCCATTGCGAATCCCCTCATCTACACTGCCGCACATCCTAAGTTCAGACAGGCGCTTGCAGAGTTGTTCACCTGCTCCCCCAACAGCTCGGCGATGATTTTTCAAATCCGCGTGGACAGTGAGAAGGACAAAAAGATCGATGCTGGAGACAATTCCCCTGAAGCTTGAATGCTCAGGGGCGTCACCAGCTTTTTTTTTTTTTTTTCAAGGGGGTCGGGCAAAATTATAATATACTTGCCCCTCCACTGCTTTTATGGGGGCAACTTTTTTTTCTGTCAAAAAGACAAGAACATCTTCTCGTCTCGGGAATTATTTAGGGCACACTGCTCCGTACAGTACGGATGTATAGTACGGTCGATAAATAGTAAACACCGTACAATAAATCTGTATAAAGTCAGTGCTGCAAACCCGGGGAGCGACTTGTTTTTGCCGACGAATTTTTGTCTCTGGTGCAGGGGAAAAAAGAGAGAAAAAAAGTATAATTAATTAGCGTCCGGCGCTGAGGTCGCTCCTAGACTGAAGTTTTTTGTTTTGTTTTTTGTCTTTCTTCTTTTAGGGGCTGAAGGGGGGGGGGGGTGCGTTCGCACCCAGCGCACCCCCCCCCCCCCCCGTGACGCCCATGATGCTCCATCAAATTCCACATTCTCTTCGACTTTGAAATAACAACACAACCGTGTACGAAAGGACGCACCGACACACAATAGCATACACACATACGCACACACTGAAACACCATGTAGGGTCCTACAGCCTATATAAGAATGGAAAGTTAAAGTACTAGTACCCCCCCCCCCCATTCTCTAAGAAATCGATCAAGCAAAGACTTAAAAAGCTGGATGCGATCGAGGATGTAGGTCCTATGTGTCGATGTAAGTGTCCGGGGTTGAAGTGTTGGGCAATACAGGGAAGCTCCTTATCCTGTCCCTCACGTTAGATGAAATGCAGGAAAATCCACATTGATTCATCTTTTTTTTTTTTAAATTTAAACTTTTATTGTGAACTTTAAATCTTCTGACACTTTCAGACGTACATCCTCAATTTCTCACTTCAATTCTGCTCAAAGGCCTGCCAGATAACGTTCTTTTTTGCATTTAGTTTACCATTCAGTTAACCCTGCATTCGTTATTGCAACCTATTGAATAAAGAGCTATGGAGCATCATAAGTCTACAGTGTGATTCTCTATAGAACTTGGAAATAGGCCTAAAGTTATAATAGTACAATGTACGATTAACGATTCAATCAAATTCTAATTTATAATATACATCACACTTATGTATTGGTATTTAAACATATTAAGTTGACAGGAGTTACTGGAATTGACGTTCAATGAAAACAGTTCTTAGATAAGTATATGGGGATGGTATAACAAACATGCATAGTATTCTTATTCATGAAATGATCTGGCATGTGATTATAGCAAAACACCGTCCTTTTTTAGATTCTGCAATCACTTTCCGTATACGTCTGGATTAAAAGTGACACAATGTTTGTTTGCATATGTTTTTCATGATCATGTCGTTAGCCCTTTATAAACTTTGTTTTGATTCGTTGTTGACTGTTTCAACGTATTTGTGCACAAGGCAAGGGGATGGAGTCGTTCGCAAAATATTTAATAAACAGTTCATTCGAATCATTGCTCAATACATTTAGCAAAATTAAAGACTGAGTAACAGTCAAAATAACTTATGACAATTGCATGTATTTAGCAATTAAGTATAAATGTGTTGTGTTGAGTTTATGTTGTAATATTAAGAAAGCAAGCGGAAAGAAAAAGAAGAAAAATATCATATCGTTGTGTATAAATACACAGCATATATGTGTCAATTTTTATATAGGCAGTATACCAGGAAGACCTGGTTTCAAGTTGAGTTAGTATGTATATTGAACAAGACGACGAATTAAAATGTGCTTGCAAAAAATGTATGGATTAGAATTTGTACCGAGTATCATTTTTTTTTTCGTTTCTTTATTTCACGGCCTCTTCGAAGTGATCAAGATAATCGCTACGTGTAGACGATGACTGTAGTAGGAACATTATAATAATGTATGTTCCACGGGGAAGCTAGTTTTGAAGGAGCTTTTCAGGGAAGCTTTAGGAGCAAGATAACGTGACAAGATCCATGATAACTTATCTTTCAATGTCCTGATAGCTTTTCAAGTCATCACGTTAAAGACCATTCTTTATTCCTCTTGACAGCCCAAAGGATTTATTTATTTATTTATTTATTTTGTTTGACAGAACTTTTGGTCGCACTAGCTCATCATGGGGATGGCGGTGAAGCTGTGGGTGTCTGTGTGTGTGTGTGTGTGTGTGCGTGTGTGTGTGTGAGTTTGTGTTTGTGGCCGAGGGTGGTGGTATATTTTCTAAACGAGAACCGTGAGGAACGTAGCGAGTGATGAGCATCTGTATGCCTCGGCTGCTCGGTGAGTGAAAAATAGGCCTGCTTATTGCTTGTAGAAATTTTGGGATGGTCTAACATATTCCTATAGGCTATAGAGAAGTACAAATCGTGCAACAGGATTAACACAAGGTTAATGGAAGCTATATATACATCATATATACATGTTTATTATCATTATATACATATATATATATATATATATATATATATATATGTGTGTGTGTGTGTGTGTGTGTGTGTGTGTGTGTGTGACGGAGGAACGACTGCTGCATGGTAGACATTGCAGTATGTTCACTTGCCTTTAATAATTCTCCCGAGCTTACGACCGAGTTACCGATCTTTTTACCTTACCTGGTGTGTGTGCATGTCAATTGGGTGAGTGTGAGGGTTCGTTGCAAGCGTAATGAAATATATATATATATATATATATATATATATATATGTATATATATATATATATATATATATACATATATTACTATCAACTTTTATGATGTTCATGAGGAAAACCCGTATGATAAAACAGTGCTTGCTTTAATGTACAAAAAAGTACAAACTTAAGAATCTGATAAGATAACAATATTACGACTCAGATACCATTCATTGAGCAGTGTGTGCCAGGAAAATGTGGAGAAAAAAAAAAAACAAACGGCTACAAACATACAAAGATACAGAGGTAGTCACGCAATAGAAAAAAAAAATAATGTATGAACAAAGACGTAATATTCTATATCAGGAACAAAGAATGTAATTACTGTACAACCAAGAACAAGGAGAAAGAAAAATGAGCAGAAAAAAAAGGAAGAGAGTTCAGTGTGAGCACATCACTTCCTTTCAAGGACAGGTGAAAAATACGAAGAATATTGCACTAAAATTCTATAGAAAACAAATAGAAAATGAAATAAGGTTCGTTATTCAGAAACATATACATGCCATATACATGGATCAAGATGTTCGTTAAGCCCTGGTCACAACTCGCCGTGCGTGCTTTTCGTCCGTACGTTCTTGGCGGAGGCCACGGCATTCACGTTTTTTCTAAAAACGTCGGGAGGAAGTGACTAGCGCAGGGAGGAAGTACGTCAACGCACGACACTCTCACGATTGCGCAGGGTGTAAGTACGTGGCCCGCACGCCACGCCTGGCCGTGAGGGGTTACGTGCATCGTACGTTGTGCACGTGGGAAGTGAGTTGTACGTGCTTACAACTTAAAATCTGCGTGCGATTGCCACGTTCTCTTGCGGAGGCTGTAATTACACGTGCTGCTCACGTACGGTATCCCTACTCTGTCGCATGTTGTAAGTGCGTGCAGGTGCGATGATTTTGTTCCCCGTCAGAAGCTAGGGGTAGGCCTAATACTATTAAAGGACCACCTTCCGAGGTTCTTCAGAATATGTATAATCATGCGTCTTCTCCATTCGTGTAAATGGTAGTTTAACCTTCTGTGTGCCATATTCATTTCATGTCTATAAGTTTAGGTTTTTATATTTTGTTGAAAGAAAATGAGATTGAAATAAATGAACTAAATGAAATATGTGAAATGTGTGCATATTTGACTCACTGACAGAGAAAGGGTTAATAGGCTATATCAGGTATAGGACATAGGTTACATCACCTATGAAATGGCATTGTATACCTGATGTAGGCTAATAGGCTACTGTCAATATCAGGACTGGTATACAATGACATTGTATGACGTTATTTTGGTTGAAACATCCTAACACAATGGAAATGGAGGTGAGATGCATATGATTTGCTGTTATGAAGTCTACCATCTTTATATCCAGTTTCAGAGGTGGTGGCATTTCAGCCATGGAGGCATTTTTGAGCTTGATTTATCAGCATATTACTAGAACAATGAATGTAGGCCTATGGTTTTGCACAGTTTTATCTGAGTCTGAAGGTGTCACGTTTGCAATTAAGGCCCTATAAAGTAATACTGTCATAGAAACTTCTTCCTTGCTTGATTTCAAAATATACACATTCTCAATTTCAGAGAATGGTACTGACTTTATAACTGTTCTACATACACAATGATGGTCAATGCCTTTTTTTAACCACGCTTGTGCAGCTCTTAAATATAAAAATTTTTCAAAACTCCAAAAACCTGGTCAATTCATGTACTGACCACTCGGAGCTAAAGATTTCTATATGCCTTGCTTCTTCAAGCAGTTTTTGACTGTGTCTTATGTGCCGCAAAATATGATACAAATATATATATATATATATATATATATATATATATTTCATTTCATTTCATTCATTTATTTATGCACGGCACATACTTCAGCCCGAAGGCTGTTCTTCCGCAGGTCCGTGCGGATAAAAATACAACATAGATATACATTTTATACAGAAATGAACAAAGAAACCGAACAAACAAAAACAAAACTCATACTTAAAAACCGAAAAAAAATATAGAAAAAAACACAATAACATGTTGATGAAACTGCGGCACACATTTCGACAGGAACAAACGTGATCAATCAAAGATAACCATGTACAATTATACAAGTGATCGCCGTATATATATATATATATATATAGGTCCAAACATGTTGCGAATTCACGTATTGGCTCCAATTTAACGAAGAATAAACCGGTAATGCAATATTTCGCCAATATAGAGTTTATTGAGCAACTCAAATTTTCGGTGGCTTCCATCCACCTTCTTCAGGAGTCTCGACGCGGAATGTCAATTTCAAAACATAAATTGAACATTAAGAGCGCGCACTCACATACACAGAATTGGTTGCTATGAGAGTGCGTACCCTTTACATGTCTACACCTATCCAAAAACTTGTAGTTATACTAACTACGAGCGCAAAAATGCGTTCCCCTAACCACGACAAAACTTCGATGCCGTTCACACCTACATGCAGTTAGCAAAACCTCGAGGTAAAGATAACTACGACAGAAAATAAAGGGCGCCTAGTTTGCCCATAGGGTTGCGCACTATTGTGGAAAAAACTGAGCGTCGTGGTTAACAAAACTCCGTTCACATCTGCCACAGCGCGCTTAAACTACGCGCTTAAACCACGACAACACCCTAAGAAATCTTGTGGTGTTGTCGTGGTGTCTTCGCCTTAAGGTTTTGTCGTGGTTTTCTAAACTACATGCGTCTACATCTACGCTAACTTGGAGTTTAGTGCCTCGTAGTTTACAAAACCTCGAGGTTTAGAAAACCTTAAGGTACAGGGACCTAGGTGTGAACCTCACTAATGATGTTGCCATGTAGACGCAATGTAGTCAAGGCACCCCACGCATAAGGAGGAGGACATTGACAAGCTTATTACGTAACAATGGTGTTCAATTACTTTGTATTAACACAAGTTATGATATCGACATACTATGTACTCATCAACGTACCATAGGTTACAAAAATAAGTTAAAGAGCGCTCCAGCAATTAAATTGTTTCATGTTGTGATATCGACACATGTAATCATAAGTTACAAAAATAGGTTGAATAGCGCTCAAACAATTAAATGACTCAGAATACAATAATCATCGGTAGGAAGAAGTCGATATAATAATTCCTGTTAAGAAACAGTTCAGTGTCTCACTGAAATCTTAACAGATTTGAACGTACAAGTGTGAAATTGATTGTATCATACAAATGAGTATTAGGATGACAGTGTGAATCCATCTATAGAAAATAATACAAAGTAAGAGTAAATTGATTATTAAGATGGAGACATGAAATCATAATATTCGCTTTAATTCATCATAATCTCAGACATGTCAGACAGAATAACCCACCAATTTCTCTAAACACCAGTGGTAGTGAAACAGTTATCAATTAAATATCTTATAATCCTCGACATGACATATTCTTCTCTTTAACGGAAGAATGAGTAACCATTTAAAATGGATAAATCCCTGTTCAACCCTTCACCTTGAAAGCTCTTACTCTTTACGATTACTCGTAACTCGGCGAGTTTTCTTTCCTCTGCTGATGTGTAACCTCCTCCGAAAATGCACACTCTGACATCCGTCAGTGAGTGGCCGGGGAGCTTGAAGTGTTTGGCAACGGGGAGGTCGTTCCGATTTTTCAGGATGGACGATTTATGATTATTAAAGCGCATCCGGAATTTGGTGCTGGTCTCACCAATATAGACAGCGTGAGGGCATTTTGTACACATCAGACAGTACAGTACATTACTGGAATCGCAGGTAAGTCTCTGTGGACGGAGGGTGACATTGTTGGAGATTTTCACCCTGGTGTCAGTAATAAGGTGTTTGCAAATTTGGCACTATAGGCTTAGCACATGGTGTGTTACCACTCGGTGGTAAAGGTGCTGGGAGTTTGGTGCTTACAAGCAATTTTCTGAGATTTGGGGGCTGACGCTGGGCGTGTAGAGGTTGATCGCCAACAAGTTTCCCTAACTCGGGGTCGAGAGCCAGTGTAGGCCATTCTTGCCTGACTTGTTTCACGAAAGATTTGGTAGCAGGGTGGTAAGTGGTCACGAATGGAAGGCGTTCCTTGTTTTTCTCCAACTTAGTTTGGTTGAGGAGAACTCTTCTGGATTTCCTTTTTACTCTACGAATTGCATTCCCGATCATTCTTGGAGGGTATCCTCGACTAAGGAATTGTCTACCTAGTGTAAGGACCTCTCTGTCAAACACATCCTCGTCCGAGATGATTCGGCGGAAGCGAAGCATCTGACTATAAACAATCGATTGTTTGATGTGGTGTGGGTGAAATGAGTCAAATCTCAAATATGAGAAAGAGTCGGTGGGTTTACGGTAAACGGATGTTTGTAACGTTTGGCTGTCCTGGTCTATCGACACCAATACGTCCAGGAAATGGACCTTCTCTTGCGAACTTTCCATTGTGAATTTGATGCTTTGATTGCATGAATTGAATGCCTGGTGGAAAGCAGCCAGCTCTTCAATAGAGTGATCCCAAATCATAAATATGTCATCAATGTAGCGAACATATACTGTAGGTTTCTGAGGATAGCTTGACAGAAATTCCTCCTCTAGGGCAGCCATGTAAATGTTGGCGTATGCGGGTGCCATCTTAGTTCCCATGGCAGTGCCCTTTTTCTGTAGATAATACTTGTCGTCAAACTGGAAAAAGTTGTGTTTCAGAATGAATTCTGTCATTTGGGCTAATGTGTCTTTATCTACAGCTTCGTCCTCATTAGCATGGTCACGGAGGACGCGGCGTATTGCTTGTACACCGTCCTCATGAGGGATGTTAGTATACAGACTTTGAACATCCATGGTGACGAGTGTCGAACCAGGGGCAACTTGAACCGATTCTATCCTTCGTAAGAAGTCTGTCGTGTCTTTGACGTAACTCTTGATTCTAGGTAAAAATGGTTGAAGTTTCTCGTCAACAAATTGAAACATTGGTTCAGTAAGGGAACCGACACTGGACACAATAGGTCTACCTGGTGGGATTATTGCATGTTGTTTGGCTGCTGCAATGATAGAATCAGAACTTGTTGCTTCCTGTTTAGTTACACTCGTCACCATCTTAGGAAGCTTGTGTACTTTAGGTAAGAGGTAGAATTGACTAACCCTAGCCTTCTCAGGAAGAGATATGTTACTGCATGTCAAATGCTTAACACATTCCGTAGCATTCTCACGAAATTTATCAGTGGGGTCCTCTGACAGAGGTTCATAGTAATCATTATCTGACAACTGTCGCACTGCCTCTGAGTGGTAATCCTGAAAGTTCTGAATTACCACAGCGCCACCTTTATCGGCGGGCTTGATAATAATCTCATTATTGTTCTTGAGTGATTTAATAGACTCACGTCTTATCTTGTCGGTTTTACTGAGCTCTGGTTGCCGGACGTCACGAAGAAAGTTGTCAAGATGACGTTGGACGTTAGCCGTGAAAGCGTCGATGTGGGAGTTTCTTCCCGGCGGCGGAGTCCACTTAGCTTTGGCTGTAGATGGTTTGTGTAGCTTGCTCGGCTGCTCGTTATTGTTGTTGTCGTTGTCGGAGAAGAACTCTCGCAGCTTGATTCGTCGGTTGAAATCTGCCGTATCTTGACATAGCCGAATGCCATCAAGGGGTTGAGGCGGGCAGTACGACAGGCCAAGTTGTAGAGTCTCCTTCTCTTCCTGTATCAGCTCGTAAGACGACAGATTGATAACCATTTCAGCAGAGTTGCGTTCATCTCGGGCAGGCTCTTCTCGAAGTAACGGGGATTGCTGGATAAGATGGTCAAGTTTTTGTGACTTCTGCCACATGAAGTGTTTCACCATTTTGTCATATTGGCGTTCCAGGTGCTGGAGGATTGTACCATAGTCGCCGTCTGCATTCGATTCTTGAAGGCGGAGAGCAAGGCCTTCCTTAGCTCGGTGGAGTTCGTTATCCAAGATCTTTTGTCTGCGATAGGATTCGTTCAGTGTTTCGTTCCTTAATCGCTCAGACGTCCTCTTGCAGATGTTTTCTGCCTTTGGAGTGTTGAGAGTTGAACTTAGAGGATTCTTTTTTTCGATCCCATAATCCTTACAGGTCATTTCTGCCCGGTAGGTGAAATAGAACAGTATGAATATATAATTGCCAACATCAGGACATCTTGGAGACGAAATGATGATACTCTTCCGCCGGCTCGGCTCGTGTTCATTGCAGAAATCACTGCGCACAACTTGCGTTTTAAGTGCGGAGCAGGTGCTTATTCGGCAAGTTCGGTACGGTCTGCGTGCTCTATTAAACAGTTGAATTCAGGGAAGTGTCGAATAAGCACGGGCTTCGCACATATTACGTGCTCAACACGTACGTGCTACGTGCGCCGTCCGTCGAGCAAGTGACGATGGGAAAATTTTAAAAGACGCACGGAGTCAGTGCGTTGTACGCACGTTCGCTGTAGAGGGCACGTACGTTGCCGCACTTCGGGTGAATCCGTATCCCGAACGCAGCGAAAGTTCCTCGTGTCCTAAAAGTGCTACGGCGTGTCGGCGTGCTCCAAAATCCGTACTGAGGCGGTACTTGCTACGTACGGATCCTCAAATTTTGCCCACGTTTTTGCAAGTAGACAGCACGCACTTGCAAGTACGGCGAGTTGTGACCACGGCTTACATCAGAAAATGAAACAGGGTTGTTAATCCAAACATTATGGGATCATTACGCAGGTTCGTTATTCCGGTGGTTCGTTAATTCGAAAATGAAATCACGTTCGTTATTTCCGAAGGATTGATAGCCGCCACGGAAAATAGATGGGTTCTTTTAATTCGGAAATGGGAAAAAAAGGAGAAAAATGCGTACTTACAAATTTTCGGAACTTTAGGATAAAGATTAGGGGAGAAAAACAAACCACAACGCTAAAGTCACACGCCATTCTTCTTTGTTATCTGGCTTCAAGAATGTATAGAGATAGGTCAATAATAAGGCCTAGTCATATCCAGAAAAAAAACGAGATATGGAACTCGTGACACTGAAGACGAGTTAGGTGATCACTTGGGGTCATCAGATCTCGGTCATCCATGATCGACAAAGAACAGAATGTGATTTAGCGCCTTGAAGTTAATTGAAATATGAAGTCGATTTTTTTTTTTTGGGGGGGGGGACATACATTATTCGGATCACAATTTTTTTTTTCTGTCACACAAACTTATTGGAAATTCCGGGCGTGTGCGACTAAGTCGATTTACAGGCTTTTTGAGTACCTACAGTGCATTTACCAAGTGATCCTCGACACGGACAAATTAAACATGACAATGACGTGTTTTAATAACCATCTTGACTTCAACATTGTTTTTTTTTATATGACCTTTGACCCTTATTAATATAACTAATATGACTTCCTATAATCTTGTTATCATAATTCAATATGAGCAGCTGAGAGAGCTCTTAAAGCTATCTACAAGCTTGTTAGATTTACCATCAGTAAAATCAATGAAGCCTCCAATACAAAACAAAGGGATATAGAGCGATTGTGTGAGTTTACATGACAATGTGATTTAAACCTCGACGAAAGTGGCATTACCTCAATTTATGAAAAAAGACCAAAAAAAAACTATTCTTGCTTTGCATTCTATGAGGTTTATTATTCGAAACTTCACCGGCCCAAACGTACGGCTCCGGCGACAGAGACAGCGCCTTTAAACATGTAACTATAGGTCTCCTCCAACCGAGAGTATTGAACGTAAGGTCATACGTGAATGATAATTTATGACGATCACCCGTGATCGACACATATTCAAAGGGGACAGTTAGAAGGGGAAGGAGTGCTAAGCATATTGTCTCATGAATTCCTAATCAATGACGCCCTTACATATAGGCATACCATAATTTAGCATCTAAAATCAATGGCCAGACTCATGCACTATTACTTGTATAGTGCATAAACTTTACTTTATAAGCTTTGAGTGAAACATACCATAACATAATTCTGTAATTCCATCAGCAGTAATTGACTTAATAAAAAAGAAGAAAGATATATCAAATTGAACGCTTAGCATCTTAACACCCCTCATAGAGAAGCAGGTATGACAAAAATAAAGTTTAGCCTTTTCATCGGCAGAACGACACAGAGTCCCTTTAAACACACTGTACTTGGCAGGGGGTGGCATGAAAGAGCTCTTTAAATACTCACGCTAAACAGTGTATACCTTCACTTCATGTGGCAGGAGATAGGCCTACCTCTACAGCAACATAAAGCCTGTCTACAACTCCGTTGGTCGAACAAATAACGTGAAATTTCAAAGATGACCGAGACGCTGTACACCTTGTCTAAAGTTAACTAATTCAGTTCTCATTTGCACACTCAAGTTGGGTTATGTTAATGTACACATTCACATCTGCAGTATAACAAAAATAAATGTAGCGAAAAGGGAAGAGAAAACGGCAGGTGAAAAAAAGAAAACTGCACAACTGCGAGTTTATAACCTTGCGTGTTACAGGTGATGCAAATGTATATTAGATGTTATAGCAGTGTTTAACCATAAACAGAAAAAACAGACAGGCAAGTCAAATTTCAAAACCATCAACTAAATGTCAGAGAAGAAGCTAAACAAGATGCAGTAAAACCGTAACTTAAATCGCTGCTCTACTACTCGGCCACGGAACATCCACACACACACACACAAAAAAAAAAATGTTAGGGGAAAGAAACAACTTTAAACATAACATTTTCTAATGAAGGAAAAGAAAAGAAAATGTCCACTTCAGGATAACAAACGTGTACGCATGATCATGCACTGTATTGGTAGACGGGAATACGGTCTTGTTGCAAATGATTGTGTCATAGATTCAAAAGTAATGATTCCTTTACCACCACCATTACCACACCATAATGACGTCTCTGAAATCAATGGTAGCACTCATGTACATGTGACTGAATCATGTATTAACTTCCCTTTTCCTAAACTCTCAGTGGAACGTGCCACATATTGTGTAATTTGATCAGTAGTGATTGACTGCAAAGAAGAAAGATAATGTATCAAATTGAACGCCTATCACATCACTCGATCGTATCCGGGTGATTCCAGTTTGACACCTATACCCTTTCTACTGCCCCAGATGCCAACAATACCTCACCTACGGCTACTAGTGAAACAGTTATGACGAAAATTAAAGACACAGAACCCCATCATAACTATCATACGCACTGCACTAATTGGCAGGGTGTGGCACGAAATACCTCATAACATATAGAGCCCCATTCCTTTCCCACCTGTCTGCAACTCCGTTATTGCACGGGTCGAACAATAACAACCTGAAATTTCAAAGAGATGAGCGAGACGCCATACACCTGGCCTAGAGTTAATCAATTCAGTTCCCATTCCTGCTAGTTATGTGAATATACACATTCCGCACATATCCTGTTGCAGCATAGAACAAGAACAAACGCAGAGAAAAGGAAAGGGAAAACGAAAGGTGGCAAACGGGGCACTATACCAAGAGCATTTTACAACATTACGTGTGACAAATGAAGCAAATCCAACCTCCAAACTCCGATACAAAATAAGGGAAATAGAGTGGCTGTGTTTGTGGGGTGTGTATACCTGATGAAATAATACGGACATCGTAGTAAAGCTGAACTTCCGAAAAAAAGAGAAAAATAAAAAGGATAAAAAAAGAGTCCTGCGGGACTTGAACTTCTCGCCCTTCGGTATAGCATCATGAACACGCAGCGCGCTAAACCGATTGAGCCACATGAATCTTTGGACTATTCAGTGAAAAACTTTAGTTTAGTAGGAGAAATGAATACGAAAACTCTTCGTCTTGATTTCAGTCACATATTTACTTTGATATTGAAATTTTTGCCCTGATAATCGTGTCCGATTGCTATTTCAGTGCCCAATTACGAAGATTTGTTGCCTCAGCTAAAACATACTATTTTATTTTCAAATGAAATAGAGCAAAAATCAAACGTTCGCACGTGAACAAGCATTATTGCTAGGCGGGAATACACATCTTCAAGTGACTGTGATTGACTGTAATGCCTTTTAGCGTGTTTGGATGTGAATTACTCAAAGGTAAATAACATCCGAAAGTTTACCTTAGATGGCGCTATATCATAACTACGTACAGAGCCCTTTTAAGGGCTCTGCTGCTTTAATATCTATGTTCAGCTAAATGAATTGTAATTGGCGATAACCAAAAATTCCCATTAGCAAGAGAAACACTCTAACCTCCGATACAAAGCAAGGGAAAATGCGTTTGTGTGTTCGTTGGGGTGAGTATACCTGATGAAATAGTAAGATAAATGGCATCTTAGTAAAGATGAACTGCCAAAAAAATTATTATATAGAAAAAGAGAGAGAAAAAACCCCCTAAAAGAACATCCTGCGGGACTCGAACTCTCATCCTCCCGTACGGCATTATAAACATGCAGCCCGCTAAGCGATTGTGCCACATGGCTCTCCCATCTAACATTTGCGAAACTGAAGTCTGCATAAGACAGATGAATACGGAAATTATTCGTCTTGATTCCATTCACAACACACATTCACCTTGATATTGAAATATTTGCCCTGATAAAGTAGTCTCATTAACTGATGTTTCAATGCCAAATTACGAACATTTGTTGTCTCAGCTAAAACATATTTGACTTTCAAATGAAATAGAACAAAAATCATACCTGAACATGCATTGCACAACATTTTGCCAGCCGGGAACACGTATTCAATTGACTGTGATTGACTGTGATGGCGCTATGCAACTTCAAGCAATCAGCCGGGTTGGTTCAATCAATATACAGTTGCAAAGATAAATCGGGAGTCATTTCGTCCAAATTGCATTTTCATTTTCAGGTTTAAACTACAAAATTGTCAACAGGATGTGGATATTTGAATAAAAACATGCATGATTACTACAGCTTTATTGTCTCAGCCAAAATATACTTAAGTTTTAAAAGACATAGAGCAGAATCAACTGAGATACAGATGCTAGAACGTTGTAAAGTCAATGCATGGTTCGGAAAAAAATCACCTCCCATAGACATAACACGTAAATTTGGCAGATTTTGAGTCTTTGCCTTTAATCACAATTTTCAGTGTGATGACTTAATCAAATTGCAAAACAATGACATGGACTGGAAAGACAAATGTTTAAAGTACAACATTTCCGAATTTGGGATAATATTGAGGTAAGACAACAGAGAAACTAGCAAATGAATATCAGAAACAGTACTTCAAAAAATAAATTCCAATTTTTTATTTTAGATGACGATATGATGACGTCATAGAGTTTTCATGGAAATATTGATACTTTAAATGTTACTTGCAATACATATGATTTTGTAATATGCAATGAAAACAAAGGGTCACTGAACATATTAAAGAGCTAAGGCGAAAAAACAAAGACATGTATTTTCACTATATTTGCACATAGATGCGCCCGCCGAATTTTAACTTTTACGCCAGTGCATTCCTTTGTTATACGTCAAAATCGATCGGAAATCAATGGATATTTTTACTTAATATATCAGAAATCCAAATCAGTCGAAAAAAAGTCCATGTTCAGGTTGCTTACGCCCTGTGTGCGCAAAAACGCGCTGACGGACGCGTACGCGCGGAATTTTTTGAAACGCTTAAAATTGTCTGAAACTTCGAGATTTCCCATTTGGAAGTCGTTTTGAGCATTTTAAATTTTTGACGCACGCGTACGCGCACGTCATGGTGACCTGGTTAATTAGCATAGTATAGGACGATCAGCCATGACTTGAACTTTATGTCTACAGAAAATGGTAAAGAAATGGCATTTAGTTATGAAGTTATGATCGATCATTGAAAATCACAAAATGGCGGCTAGATAACGTCACAGATCGTCTTGAAAAGGTTGCTGTGCTGAGATATTGTCATGAGATATGATGACTGAAAACTGTTAATTGGTCGAGTCATATTTTGTTCACAAAATTCGTCAGAAAGAAATGGGAATTTCGAGCAAACACAATAGGTGATACGCCTATAGCGTATCACCTAAATATAAATCTATCAATCAACCGATCATTCAAACAAATCAATAAATGAGACATTGAGTAGTGAATTACACTCATTCAAATAGAATTGCTATTAAAAAAATAACATTTTTTAGTTTGGAAGATAATTTTCCAGGTAAGTTCTCGTTCTTGAAAGTGTCACAAAACTGCTATCGTGAGAAATGTATACAGTCCGACACTATAGATTCAATACCCATCACGCCACAAAATCTACATATAGCAAAGGCATGACTCGTTCAAACACGTCCATCATATAACCTCACTTTCAGGTATAAGATAATAAAATATGAATGCACCACTCCTTAACATTCTGTAAAAGCACACATTATTGAATCAGTCATTTTATCTTGCTGCTTTATATGAGAACTTCATCCTCAATAAGGCACTTTTGTAACTGAAATAAAAGGAACGCAAAATTGTAATGATACTGTAGTCATCATTAACCTTTTAACTACATTAATATACTATAACTTTCTGCTCCTTTTTATTTTGCTTCACTCCATATATGTTGTGGGAATTCAAATACATTTTTGCTATATACAGGGCTCATATACTCACGTACTGACGTAAGTTCTAAATACCATAGAAAGATTTAATCACAGTGTTCGCCAAAAATTATATCAGTCAAAAATGTTTGCAGTCTACTATCATATTCAAGTTTAGGAATATGCGTTCTCCCTTTCTATAAGCAAATGGCATACTTATGAAAAATTCATAGGAATTATTACTTGTATGTTTGTTTGTTTATTTGTTTGTTTGTTTGTTTGTTTGTTTGTGTGGTTTGTTTGTTTGTTTGTTTTTTTTGCTAGAGGGAGTGTGATGTTTCATGGTGTTATAGCGAAACGGGTAATTTGTTTTAGATAAGAACAGTAATGATGAATGTTTTTTTTTAACGTCTATGCGGTGTCAAGGTGAATTCCAATGCAGAGGATATCTCTTTTTTTTTTTACTTTGAAACAGAGCTGTCATTCTACTTTCTTTCATTTCTTTTCTTTTTTTTTTCACTGTGGACGCCAAAGTAAGAGCCTTTAACAAAATAAACGAACAAACAAGTGGTAGAAGTCACTTCGTCAACTCCTTCCGCTATAAGTACCTCCGGTCAGAGTCAAAATAACAAGAAAACAACCAAAAAAAAAAAACCACCTATATTTTTGTCACTGGAAAGATATCGTTAGAGAAGAATGACAACCACAGAAGCAATCTATGTGAATATCTTGGTGGCAGAATCTTTAAGCTTATGCAAGATGAATTACCAAGATAACATCGAAAATCACACACTTGGTTTATCTCGATATCTCACCAAACATTTCGAGACAGTAACATAGACCAGGGACGCTGTACCAATTACACAGCAGAGATCACAGCTATTTGACGAGCACCGACCCACTTCATTTGCTTGCCAAGAGGAGAAAGAAATTGGAATTTTGGACTGATTGATGAAATGACTGTCAATTCAGTGCTATTCGAGTGTTCTTAGGTCGCAATTGGAAGTCAATATATTCCTTTAAAATTCACACAGCCTACAAAAGCTGCTATAGCAAAAACATTGAAATTACAGTCTACATTGTAATTACATTGTAATTACATCTTAAACTATCGAAAACAGCCGAACTTCATAGCGTGCAACATTATATAAAAATATAAAAGCAATAACACTTACAGACAATAGTGTCATTGTCCGGGGTAGAAGGTTCAAATAACAATAGTTTGGCTTAGTGATGTTAGTCATGATTACGACATACCGTCCATAATTGAAGTCATTAATACAGAGAAAAGATTTTCCAAAGTAATAAGAATCCGTGATATTTTGTGTGATATGAAAGTTTCATATAAGTCTTTGAAATCTATGTGTACTATAAAACCAACAAACATTGATATCTGATACAAATCTGACAAACTTTTGCGAAAGCGCACGCACACAAATACACACAAACGCACACGAGCAGAATAAAAAAGTTTTTGACCACCGCACGTATACATGTTGACAATTTTCTTCTAGGAATTTTAATGGTACGAACGAGAATAAAATGTTATTGGTATGAGAATTAAAGGGGATGGCTAGTAACTGATCAGTGGGAATCAGTGGGAATGCTGGAGGATGATTGTTCCAATTCTTGTGGGATTCATTTAAGAGTACATTATATATCTATTGTTGTGTAAAAATAATTTGCTTCAAAACGGTCTTATATTCAAGTAATGTGCAGTTTAACGGCGAGAACATGCTTGCCGAAACGTCGGGATTGGGTATAGGCCCTTTTCAGGGCCACACACATACCCTAGAAAGAATTAAGCCTTCTACCACTCAAAGTTCTATACCGCCACGGAAGCCTTCAAAGATTAAATTCTTATTGTGTTTGTATGTCTTCCCAGAAAAGGGTTTCGACTACTTCATTCATTCGTTCATTTCAGTCTTTATTGTCCATATGATTATCATGGATATTTGTTTTGTTCACATGCTTTTTACAAAAACAAAACAAAAATATACAATACGCATTACACGAACAACATTCAAATGACAAATAAAACATAAGAGAGGCACATTTTTGCCAAAATTATAAAACAGAAAAACATCATATAACATTATCTTATAACAATATCAATTTTCCAACATTCAACCTTTTCATTTTAATCGAAAATACCAGTATCCAAAACAAAACGATCAATGCGTTAATTCACAAGTAATTACATATTGAATCTACAAGTGTCATGTAAAAAGGGACAAGAAAGAGGTACTCGTCGCCATGATGTATCCTGGTTGTTACATCTTCACTGCGAAGGAGTATCCAATAAATGGCAATGATGATGATGTAACTAAAATTTGTCTATATTTTGTACGTTTTTGCCGAGACATCGTCTTCGCTATATTCTTTATGCCTAAATAAAACTGTTAGGTTTGTGAAATTTACCTATTATGCACTTTTCTTTTGATGATCTATGTCTGTTTTTGCTGGTATACCGTATCTTCGACTATAATTCTGCACTAAGTGGGCTGTGAGAGATGTTCAAAAGGACCGCAGAGCTTACATATCGATCTTACTCCCGTCATCTTGTTTTGAATCTCGACGCTCCCATTGGAGGAAAAGGGGAAGAGGTTGGGATACCACCTCATCCAATTTACCTTATTGTTTGTTTCTTTTATGATCTTTACCAGCGCGTTGATCTGATGAAGATCCGTTTAAATTAGACGGCACCAACATGCTAACACTAGACACCAACCTGTTCTCTTCCACCACCAGTGAATCCCCATCACCTCTCCATCTAAATCCTCCTCTCCATCACCAAAGCGGCTATTCCTCTTGCTCGACACAGAGAGTAGTCTCTACCAGTGGCGTATCTAGGGAAAACGGCGCCCGGGGCAAGCGCGAAAATTGCGCCCCTAATTTCTGAAAAAGTGTTCAACCCCAACCCCATCCCGGTAGGGACTTACAAAAAAGTCCACATGATATGCTTTTTCAAGCACATAAAAGGGGTCTTTCGAGGGTGATTTAAATGTAATAAATTTAGATAGATTTTGACGAGCGAGCGAAGCGAGCGAGCCGAAAATATTTGTATATTTCCGCGTCATCATCACGTTTTGTTCTTATCTTTTTTTGTGTGCTAAATTTTGGCGAGCGAGCGCAGCGAGCGAGCCGAAAATTGATGTATTTCAGCTTACAAAACACGGAATTCTTGTCATTTTTTTTGCCTATTAAATCTTACAATTCTAATCAAGATATAGTGACTGCCTTGTAGATAACGATTTATACCAACAAACTGAGGCGAGCATATTGATAAATTTTGGCGAGCGAGCGCAGCGAGCGAGCCGAAAATTTTTGTATTTCAGCTTACAAAATATGGAATTCTTGTCATTTTTTGCCTATCAAATCTTACAATTCTAATCAAGATATAATGACGGCCTTATAGATAACGATTTGTACCAACAAACTGAGGACTTAAAAAATACTCTAAATTAGTACGCACGAGTGAGCTGAAATTTGTATATTTCCACGCCATCATCACGTTTTGTTCTTATCTCCTTTTTTTTTTTTTGGATAAATTTTGGCGAGCGAGCGCAGCGAGCGAGCCGAAAATTGCTGTATTTCAGCTTACAAAACATGGAATTCTTGTCATTTTTTGCCTATCAAATCTTACAATTCTAATCAAGATATAGTGACGGCCTTATAGATAACGATTTATACCGACAAACTGAGGACTTGAAAAAAAATACTCTAAATTGGAACGCGTGAGTGAGCCGAAATTTGTTTATATCCGCGTCATCATTACGTTTTGTTCTTGTCTTGTTTGATTTGTTTTTTTTTGCGCCCCCCCCCCCCCCGTATGTTCGACACCTTTGGCGCCCTCGTTTGATTCAATAGGCGATCGCTTCAGAACGAAAGAAATTGCAGCCGCTGCTCCGCGTAAAGCCTTCTAACGATGGCATGTGTGAACACAATATACATTGTCATTTTGTACACGTCATCATCACGTTGTGTTCTTTATCTTCTTTTTTATATATATAAATTTTTGCGAGCAGTTAGCGAGCGCAGCGAGCGAGCCGAAATTTCAGCTTACAAAACATGGAATTCTGGTGTGAACACAATAAACATTGTCATTTTGGTTGTCATTTTGTTTGATTTAGTTTTCTCCCCCCCCCCCCCCCCCCCTCCTCTCCCGGTCCGGGCGAGGTTTTTTTTCTTCTTCTTCTTCTTCTTCTTCTTCTTTTTTTTACTTTTTTTTCTTTTTCTTCTTCGATTTTTTTTTCTTTTTTTCGTTTTCGGCGCCCCCAAGGAGTGGCGCCCGGGGCACGTGCCCCCCTTGCCCCCCCCCCCCCCCCCTAGATACGCCACTGGTCTCTACAGATTGACATCCTATACTGACTTCCTCGAGTGGGCAGCATCAGCGAATTTGACGTAAATATTTTCTAAAAGGCCTAATTGATTTTTTTCTAAACAGAATGTTTTTTTTATGAGCACTCTATGATGAACGATTTTGGTATGGCAAACATTGAAACAGAATTAAATTCGAATTATTGAAACAAAGTTATCTTTGGCCACAGCTTTTGCGTTTTCAGTTAAATAATATATATTGCGTCGAAAAGAAACGTATGTAATATTGTATATTAATTATGTACATCTTTATATAAAATAGATATGTATTCTGATAGGACATTGCTGATGCCGATCTCCTCATTAACATGTTATATTGGTGTGTCACAGTGGAATTGAAATGGCGTCATTTTCACTACTTAGCTGAGAGTTCTTACGTCGATGTTTTTGTCTTATTCCGCAGCAAATCAGTGCAATAAAAACTGTAAGCGAAGCTTCTACAGTGTTTCCGATTAAGCTTTCAAAACTGATATGACACAGTGAAAGTACGATGCCTATGCCCTCCACGTTTTAGGTGTTTTCAATAAATGGGATAAAATCTAATGTATAGCTTGTCAGAAGTTTCATCAAAATCAGACTTTACATACATGAGAAAGTCTTGAAGTTATAGTTTTCCCAGAAAGGTGATACAGCTGTGCCTCAAGTTTGCTGCCGACCACAAATTGATATAAGCTGAGGTGACGTGTCATTAAGTGACAACTTGTTTGCATTACTGTGTCCCAATACAAGAATGTAACTAGAGAGGGGCCGTCAAAGGCGGCAGACCCACGCCTTGTACAAAGTCGGGGTAAACATACTGTGCATTCGGTCATCTACCAGAATTCGGTCACTTAATTGCCAGTGTCCTTTATCACCAGCCAGTGCGTTCTACCAAAGATCGTACACTGAAGTGTACGATCTTTGGTTCTACAGTCACATCACACGCAAATCACATCATTTCACATACGGTAACACTCATTCACCACAGCAAAGTCCTTTAGTCTCCTCCAAAAATCCATCGAAAATCCCAAATTCCACCGTCAAAAGTGCAGATTCGGAACTTTTCCAAGCGCGCGCGAATTAAGTCCAGTTTTAAGAGAATTGTCTACGCGACGGGTCGCCGAAAAAGCGCTAAAAATCGAGAAATACGCCGTTTTCTTGCGGGATATTTTGCTTATAGCAAGCCGAGAGTGTGTTGATATCAAAGGTCGTATGAGTGTACGATCTTTGATGGTATCCACAAAAGCGCAAAAGAAAAACAAAATTTACGTACCCCTTAGGCAATTACCCCTGTGATTAGTGTCTACGGGAATTATTCAATGCAAGGGTTAAATGCAAATGTCTACTGCACCAGTATTCGGTCACCAAAGAGCGCCGCAACGTCCCCGATGCTATTTTGCACCAACAGAGTAGAGCGCGATGCATTTTCAGCGGCCTTGCACACGCATTGGCATTGTACATTGAGCGCGCATATCGTGCAGTGTGACTGCGACCGAGCAAATGCTCCTCCAACGAAAAAAACAATCAATTTTAATTTGAAAAATCATCAAAATACGGGCCAGTTTGTGACGACGGAGAACGAACTTTCATAAATCCAGAAGGACATAGTCCTTCAAATAGGCCTAAACGTAAATTTCGGAATTCTTACGAACATTTGAGCAGCGAAGTCCGATCGTTTGGGAGTTTATGTTTTCGTATGGTAGCGGAAAATCGCAAAGTGAGAAACGGGAAATTTTCGGAGTGGTCACTATACCATGGGGTCAAAACTTAAAGGTCGCACAGAATTTGCAAGGGTCAACCGATTATCACCAAAATCTAATCGATTCTATCTAATCTAATCTATCCAGACATCCCCTGAACATTTCGTGCAAATCCGTTTACCCGTTCTCTTGTTATCTTGTACACAAACAAACAAACAAACAAACAAACACACACACAAACACACAAACAAACAAACAAACAAACAAACAAACAAACAAACAAACAAACATACGGAACCCTTTACATAACCCCCTGCCGATTTTCATCGGCGTGGGTAATTACAATCCTTGAAATAACCCAATATAACCTGAAAGAACTGCTATAGGTTATTGGAACGCAATCATAATTTGACGCAAATGATCGTTTGTGTCCCATGATATCGTTTCTGTATATACCCGCTGCCTACTGTATGAAATTTCATGCTCCCTATATCAACCTGTAGCTTCCTAATGCTCCTATATATATTTTTAGCTTCTTTTCTTAATCTCACTAGTATGCCCCAGTTTAGTGTTCACAGAATCCATATTACAAAAGATGTATCAAGTAACAAACTATCGCATGTCTTTGCGGAGTTTTAGAATTTGTTTCGATTTCGTTGATTAAATTTCTTTTCATATTCCTTGGAAAGCCGCTGCATGTTTTGTGGTTATATCAATATGTCCTGTTTGAAGGACAACACGTTGTCAGACAGTAAGGTGGTCAAAGTCACTTTGAACCTAGTGTAAAACTTGCATGTGTCTTGTGTTTGCCCGTGCAATTCATATGACGCTTTTAAGATTATAAATTGATTTTCTCTGACCAGACAAGAGAGTAATCAGGATCTGTTTCGAGTTATCAGTCCTATCTGTCTCATTTCCGTCCTCCGGCACTGTAGATATTGAGTTCTTATGGCCGTGTCACACCTTTCCGGGCAAGCTAACCGGGCTTGTTACGAGGAGGGAGTTTCCGCACGCCGGAGAATTTTTCGCGGGCGGACAAGGATGTTTGCGAGTTTCGCACCTGTTTCTACCTACTAGACACGTACCTAGACACTTACCTTCTACTTGCTTGTATTCCGTGTGACCTGCGTGAGAGCTTTGAAACCGATTCGTTTTCTGTTACGAGCGACTTACAGGTACTAAGATGTACCTGCGTGGAATTTGCCTGCGAGATGCTGCTGGTAAGGGTCTCATACTGGTGTTCTGCGTGTGCCTCTGCGAGCGAACCCCCTTGACTCGCTCGGAACAAGTTTTGAGCATGCTCAAGGTCATTTTGTACCGTATCTGGGGAAGTTTTGCGGGTTGACTGTCGGGGAAACGAATTTGCTACCCGGAGCTCTCCGCAGTTGGTCCGCACCTGACAGGTACCTAGGGCGGATCTCGCCTTCAGTTGCCCGGAGGTGGGGACGCAAGTCCGATTCAACGCAACCAAGTTTGAGTTTGACCAAAATTTCTTCCGGGTGAGTCGCGGGGATGCTCGGAGAGGTCCACGCAGAACGCCAGTAGGAGGCCCTTAGCGGCAGCACCTCGCAGGCAACTCCCACGCAGTTATTTCGCAGTCCCGTATGCAGGTAAGATAATGACATTCTGTAGGATTTCTGCCATTCCTTCAGAAGAATTCCTTCACCGAGTTGTGAGCCCCCACGCGACTGGTACAAAGATCACACAGTATACTCGCAAGCAGAATTTAAGTATTACGCATCCAGCAAGTAAGACACATGCACTGACGCGCCAAAATCTTTGTCCGCCCTCAGAAATGGTCCCGTCTGCTGAAAAATCCCTACACGCAACTAGCCCGAGTTACTTTGTAGCTCGCCTGGAAAGGTGTAGGGCCTAAACTGTCATGGTTGCGGGTTAAAAAAAAAATGCGTGCGCACCTCCGGGCGACTACGGTTGAGATACGTGCTAGGTACTGTCATGTGCGGATCATCTACGGGGACCTCCGGGTAGTCAAAATTGTTCTTTGAAAGTCGCACGCAATGCTTGCCCGGAAAGGTGTGACACGGCCTTTACTTCGCCATTTGACCATGTAGTTAAGATGACAGTACCAATCACGTATCTCACACATTAGTTGCCCGGAGGTGCGCACGCAAATCTTTTCACCCGCAACCATGTTTAGCTCTGTCACACATTTCCGGGTATGCTACGTGGTCTTGTGTGTGGGGATTTTCCAGCATACCATACAAATTTTGAAAAACAATTGTTCATCTTTGCATAGGGAGAGAAGCTGATGACAACTGTCTACTGGATATGTGGAAGTGGAGAGAGCCAAGAGAAACCCGGAAGAGCATCAAACGACTAGGGTGGCTGAGCTGAACATCTGCACCAAAGTCCAAGCCATGGGATCATTATGGAAGGAGATCATAGCAATATATCACTGCAATCACAGACTTGCTCCAGACAGCACGCAGCGAACTTTTCACAAATGTGTGTGCGTGATGATTGGGCAGTTAGGTTCTGGCAGAACATTATCTCGATGTTCTGCTTAATGTCCTGTTTAATGACTTTGGGTTGTGTGTGTGCAGAAATGGGGGGGGGGGGGCGTAGTGGGATTATAAAAAATGGCATCATTTTGATAATAATAATAATAATAATAATAATAATAATAGTGGTGATAATAATGATAATATTATTAATAGTAATGATATCAATGATAATAAAAGTAATAATAACAATAATCAACAGTGCTTATAATAGCACATAGAACGTTCTGTATTATGTCCCTATGTGCTCAAGGATAAAAATGATTACACAAAAACATACAATTACAATAACAAAGATACCTTGTTTCATGTTTAGACTGTAATGAAGGCATTCCCAAGGCAGACTTAGATTTGTTAACATTTGTAAATCATTTTAAATTCTGGGGTAGATTATTCCATATGGTAGAGACATGACAAGCAAATACATGTATGTATGTTGTTGCTTTTTTTATGCAGCATAACAATTAAGTCCCTGCCTTTTCAACAAAGTTTTCTCTCTGGTGTGTCTCCTATTTAAAGTTGTTCTCTCAAATAGTGTGTATTCAAAGTTATTATCAGCATTTTGTACTGAATATGAATTTTGATTTAAAGCCAGTGCAAGCTTCTTAGAACCAGTGAAATTTGTGTTAATGTATATATATATATATATATATATATATATATATATATATCTTTTTAAATTTGAACTCTACTCTTGCAGCAGAGTTTGGGATAGCTTGCTATCTCTGTATCTGTTTGACTGACAATCCACATTCTAATTAATGATGAAATCAACATGTCAAATGAAGAAACCATGAACTGAACGTACTGCTATGTGTTTATCAATGGAGTCTCGAATTTTCCAAATATTGTATGTGAAAGAATCAAGGGGACATTGAGGGACATCAATCCTTGTATGTACTGTATCTTACACTGTCACTTTATTCAATGGCATTACTCATGATAACCATCAATCCATGGGTCTCTCCATACAGCTTTGTCACAATGATACCATCCTCAATTTCCACTGGGCTAAATTTGAGATATATTTCAACATTAGTATACCTAAGACCAAGGCAGGGAGAAAACGTAATAAACCTATAAAACCTTGGATAACAAGAGGAATTTTGAATTCTATAAATAAAAGAAATATTTTGTATAAAATAAGTCTTCATCAAGCTAGCCCTGAAAATGTTTCCAATTACAAGACATATCGAAATAGATTAACAAGCCTTATCAAACAGTCTAAAGAAATGTATTTTTCTAAAAAGATAGATAATGCTCAAGGTAAAAGTTCAACTATATGGAAAATAATCAATGAAATTCTCAATAAGAGTAAATTATCATCTGATTCTCAAGTATTTTATAAAGATGGCAATACTGTAAGTAATCCCGTCCCATTTCTATTCTCTCTAGTTTCTCCAAAATACTCGAGAGAATTGTGTATAATAGGTTGTATGGATTTTTGTGTCAGAATGATTTCTTCAATCCTGATCAATTCGGTTTCCGAACCAATCATTCTACTGATCACGCGTTAATGCAGTTATTTGATAGAGTACCGAGTGCCTTGGCAGATCGCAAACATGTAATTGGTATATTTATGGATCTGAGCAAGGCATTCGATACTCTTGACCACAAAATATTATTATATAAGCTACGACATTACGGGGTTCGGGGTACTGCACTTACATGGTTTGAAAACTATTTGTTATGTAGAAAACAATTTGTTTCCTTTGATTCAGTATCCTCCAATACACTACCTGTAACATGTGGAGTTCCCCAGGGTTCGATCTTAGGGCCGTTATTGTTTTTAATTTACATTAATGATATTTCAAACGCATCATCTATGTTACAGTATATATTATTTGCCGATGATACAAATGTGTTTTACTCACATGCTGACCTAAACCACCTAGTTGCTATTTTGAACAATGAATTACCGAAATTATCTACATGGTTTAAAAGTAATATACTGGCACTTAATTTAAGCAAAACTAATTTCATTCATTTTAAATGTAAAAAAGCTGATTTACCAGAATATGAATTGTATATTGATGGTATATCTCTTGAAAGGAAAATATTTAATAAATTTCTTGGTGTGTATATAAATGAAAACCTAAAATGGGATGATCATGTAAAACACATCATTTTGCCTATATCCCGAAACGTTGGCCTGTTAACTAAGCTTCAGTATTTTTTACCAACTCGTGTATTGTTTACCCTGTATAATGCCTTAATCTTACCATATATATCGTATTGCAACATTATCTGGGCAACCCACAAATGTAACACAGACCGTATACTTCTCCTACAGAAAAAAGCAATACGAGTGTGCAGTCGAGCACGCTCTCGAGATCACACCGACCCATTGTTTTTCCAGCTTAAATCCCTTAAGATAAATGATATAAATTTTCTCCAAAAAGCTGTATTTATGTTTTGTCTCAAGTCAAACCTCTTGCCTCCAATATTTAACATAATATTTCGGTCAAATTCAGAGATTCACTCTTATCCAACCAGACAATCCACAAATTTACATTTATTTAACCCCAAAACCGCACTCGCGCATCATTCTATCAGACACTCCGGCCCTGACACTTGGAATTCCCTTCCCATCGAAATAAAAAACATGACCACTATGTATTCATTTAAGAAGGCTGTAAAACTTCACCTCCTTAAGCAGTATTCCCCAGGATAACATTCTGATTCCTTTATTGTATTATAATCAAATGTATATGAATATGTACGTGATACATAATGCATGGATATGTGCATACACATATCGATTTATTTATCTATCCATATTTTGAATATGAGTATGTATATGTATGTATAGGATAGGTACATCATGTATATTATATGAGCATGTATGTGTACGATGTGCCTTACCATTACTGCGTACATAAAACAAACACGATATATTTTGTTCAATGTCAGATAACAATATGTATAAGATATTTTGTATTCACACATTATTATTTTCATAGTGCATATTTGGTCATTACTCCGGCAAAGGCAACTGAACGTGTTAACTTTAATATCATTATCATACTGTATTTATCATCATTACTATCATTGTAAAGTAGTTGGAGTGGTACCCATACACTCTGTAACTTTCCCTTTTTCCCTATACCCTTCCCTATTTCTCTCTTTCTCTATTCCCTATTCTATTCAGAGTAGGTAAGCATACACAGCAAAAAGTCCGGTGTTAAATAGTGATCACCGAGCTGGTGTTAAATTTTCGGTGCTCATTTATGGTGTTAAATTAACACCTCCGGGTGTCATTTCCAAATTTTAAACTGTTTTTTGAAGAGTTTCTTAGTAACTGCACTTCTTGTTGATTTTTAACTTAAACAAGACGATCAAGAATTTTACATTAAAATACTAGATTTTTGAAAAAATGTGAAAATAAATTTACACCAAAGTAACACCAGCTGGTGTGGTCTCTTATTGAACCTGGACGGGTGTTAAACCATTGATATTAACACCAACAAATATCAAATCAACACCATGTGGAGTCATTTTTTAATTTATAGTCTCCATACCGTCAAGCCTCGGCTTATTTTGGAGACCCTTCTGTTTAAGTTCCATAAGCTAGATATATATTTGTATTTGTCTTGTATAATTGTACTAAAAACTATGTGTTGATATACTGTTTGTCATAAATGACATGTACATGATCCTATCTGATGTAACGGAATTAAGGAGAAATAAATCAAATCAAATCAAAAATATTATATTGAATTCTTCCCTAAACTGTTCTAAATCAATTCGAGCGTTTCATTTAAAATCTCACTGTGAAATAAAGCTCGTAATATGCTTCCATTCTCTTTTGCTTAACAGTGCTTTTCACAACAAAAACTATATAAGTATCAAAATCCATATAAAATGTATTTTATTTTACTTTGTTATATGAAGCCTATCATACTATTCATTTTGTCTCCTTTAGCCTGGCCGCCATTAGGCCAACCCCGCTAACGATTCTCAGTATGTTTTAATCATGCCTACCCCTGCACCTGGGACACCCACAGCAGACGTAAACTAAAGTCAGGACCAAGCTTCAAGTCAAGTTGTGAGAGTTAGAAAGGTATTTGGAGACTGCAAGAGGGTTATAAGCAATTGGATGCTTACATTTTCTCTGTTTGCTCTCTCTGCAATTCGATAATGACTAATAAACTCTGACAGAAAATGTTTGATTGGATGATACATGTACTGCAGTACACAACCATATTCTTGCAGTCTGTGTCCACATCAGGACTTATAGCATGGCCATCATTATCTATGACTTTTTATATTGAATGTTGTTGTGGATTTTATTTGTCAAAGAAAAAATGAAGAAATGTAGGTCTGATATGTTAACAGTCTACTTGTAAACAGATACAGTGCCAGAAAAACAGAAACGTTCTCCTAGTTTCATGGTGTCAATACTATTTACACAAATATGTGCAGAAAATTGTATACAGAAATATTTGTGACGTAAAGCACCACAGAAATATAAAAACATGTAAAATTTGATTGCGTAAACGAATCTGAATGTGGAAAATGTGATACTCGAAGAGATATGGAAACTGATAATTTCCACGTAAATCTATAGTAAAGATATCAGGTAGAAATTCATCTGTATGAAATCTTTTTAAAAGAACATTACTTATGTAGATAACTTTGTAAAGTGTTTAACAATATTTTGGTACTGTTTGAAGAAGTGTTTACTTAGAAGAAGTTGGACTTTATTTCTGGGATTAAAATAAATCATGCTTAAACAACAGTAAAGTTTAAGAAGTAAAACTTATCATTAATTCATGTATAGGGAATATCCAGTAACTGATTATGGAGTAAGGAACGAGATTGGTACTATGCCGATTTGGAATGAACATGAAATTTCTTTCTGCCAGAGAGCTGAAAGCTTCGAGAACAATGAATTTTATAATCGGTTCCGAAAAAGTAGAGATGACTAGTATTTCATTTGATGATAAAAAAAAAAAATCCTTCATTTTTTGGTCAAAAATGGATATAAGAAACGTTTATACTAAGCAATTTTTTTATTTTATAAAGGTAAAGGAATATTGTGTAAAGGTACAATGTAATATATTTCTATTTCATTGTGATATGGGCTCCTCGAAATTGTCTTGTTCATTAGAACATATGTTAATAACGTTAAGATTTCTGTCATTACGGGAAATATAGTTACTTTAAATTATGACTGAATGAACTACTGTCTATTCTCGAGATGATATGAAATCTCATTTTAACAGCTTCTTATTTAACAGCAATTTTGCTTATATATTTGTCGTTATACGGAATACCATAGTAATGAACTTTGAATTTGGCTGAAAATGAAATGTGAAAATCCGTTTAATGAAATGTACAACTTATGATACTTGGAAACAAAACAATATAATTATAGTAATGAATGTATACATTCAAACAATTATTTTTCCTAGATTTCTTCTTTTTTTTCAGTTCTGCACGAATTAAATGTTGAATATAATCTAACAAAAATAAATGTCATTTGTTAACAAAGGAATGTGTATTTCTTCCTTTAGTGAATGATTGAATATAATACAGGACTTGAGAGTGTTTGAAAATGTCATTATTTCTCGAAGAAGACAAGTGTAGAGGATGATGATGATGATGATGATGATTGAAAGAGAAGGAGTGATGGAGAGAGGAGGGGAGTACGAGGAATTTGTGTGAATTCTAATTTGATATCAATGTACGTCTGCATACCTGAGTCGGGAATTTGTTCATTTTCGTAAAAAAGCAAGTGCATGAAGAACATGAAGAACGTAATGAAAAATACAAAAAAGAAGTAAAGATCTAAACATGAAGCTCCATGATCTAAATAAGAACAACTAATCTACAATACTTTTATCCACGGATATTAGATTTACAATGCCAAGAGCATAGTGCTAGGATTTATTGGGTGCTGTTCGTTATTCCGAAGGTTCGCTATTCCGAAGGTTCGTTAATCCGAAGCACACAAATTCCCTATACCTAGACGTTCGCTAATCCGAAAATGAAGTAGAGTTCGATAATCCGAACATATGCGGCGTTATTCCGAAGGTTCGTTAATCCGAAAATGAAATAGGGCTCGTTATTACGAAGGTTTTAATCCCAAATGATAGGGTATAGGGTCCGTAACGAACCTTCGGAATAACGAGTTTTGTTTCATTTTCGGAATAACGAACCTGATTTCATTTCGAATTAACGAACCTTCGGACTAAAGAACCTTCGGAATAACGAACCTTCGGAATAACAAGCTGTAACCAATTTATTTTGCGGAGAATCCTATACGCTATGTGCGGCACAAGCGCAGTGTGCCGGTTCGTGAATTTATTTTGCGGAGAATCCTGAACGCCATGTGCGACACCGTAAGCGCTGAGTGCCGGTTCGTGGATTTATTTTGCGTAGAATCCTGAACAATATGTGCGACACTAAACGCTGTGTGCCGGTTCGTGGATTTATTTTGCGAAGAATCCTGAACGCGATGTGCGACACTAGCGCTGTGTGCCGGTTCGTGGATTTTTTTTTTTGACCTAGTCAGGAGTTTTCACAAAACGACACAACTTTATAGCCTTACTGTGTGCATATTTTACATCACTGGGAGTATTTTTATGTATAGCAAGAAAGAGCAGATTCTTCTCATACGTCACTTTGAAATTTATTGAATATCAATTCCATTAACATATCTTACTGATAGTTTGAAAAAACAGAAATCTTTAAATGCGATTTACTCGAAATGTACTTCGCGCACCGGCGGTACGCGTGTGCTGATTCGTGGATTCAGCGACGAATTTATCAATTACTTGAGATAAAATTCGAGGCAAAAGATGTAAGAGTTAAATTACCTCAGCTATGTGAAATCACAGATAACTAGAAATTAGGCATTCAAACAAAAGGGAGGAAAACCCAAGACGGAACAAAGATTAGAATAGATTAGAATTTTCCCAAATATCTTGTTTGCTCCTAATTTTACAGGGCAAGTCCAAGATAACGCGCGCATTACGTATGGGACATTCGGAGACTTTTATGACCTGAAAAATAGTGTTAATGATCATATTGAACTTTATCATGGTGATTGATATCTAGGAGAGGCATAATCATGTAAAAATGGAGAAAAATGATCTTCACAATTATATTCTAGAAGAGAAAATATGTGCCGTTACGTATGGGACCAGAAAATTTTGGGGTTTTTTTTTTGGAACATTTTTTCAACCTCAAAACTCTCTGAAAGTATTTCATTCTACAACTTGTAACTCATTGTGATGAAAGTCACGACACTCAAGATTATTAGGGCCTAGAGGTAAGTTTCATGTCATGAGGCAAAAACCTCTAATTACAGATTCTAATTAAAGACAAACATGACGTGTTACGTATGGGACAGTTACGTATGGGACACTTTGTCCCCCATATTTTGTTTATTGTGTGGAGAACCATGTTTATGGGTATCTTGCATGATTATTGCATTAAAATCAGTTGAAACTACTCAAATACTGATCCAGATTGTCAAGGAAACAATGTTCCCCAAATATTTACCATCAAAATCATATGCAATCATATCTTCAAATTTTTATGACCAACCTGAGTATGCATGCCCTTTGCCCCCATTCGTTTAGTGTGTGGAGACCCATGTTTATGGGTATTTTGCAAAATAATTTTGCAAAATACCCATAAACAAATTTTTGCATAATCATTTAAAGGTAGAATCAGTTGAAATTTCTCAAATACTCATCCAGAATGTCAAGGAAACAATATTCCTAAAATATTTATCATCATAATCATATTTAATCATATTCTAAATTTTTATGACCAACCTGAGTATGTATAGGATGCCCTGTATTTTTATCAGGATAGTTACTACTAAAAAATTTAATAGTATTGTTCCATTGATGAAGGTCAGTTTGCCATTCAGTTTCAATAAAAAAACAAGTTGACACAAGAAATATTAATTTTGATAAACATGCAATACCTGCTGCATGGAACCCTTAGTAATCGAGTAGATATATGATGTCTGTCTAGCAATCAGGTCATTGATTCGAGTCAACCTCAGTATGTATACCCATGAATTTTGTCGTGGCTACTACTGAAAACTGAATAAGGACAATTTGTTTATCACTTGCAATAAAAAAAATGATACAAAAAACATTAATTTTAAGTAACATCTTCATTATCATCACGTGCATGTGTTATACAATGCAACTACAACGTAGCTAGAGCTCTACATTGTGTAGTGAACAGTACCCAATATACTAGTAGTTGAACTCCAATTTTTCAATCTGCTTGTGTATTCGGTTTCAGTACCGGTACCCTTTAAATCAGAGGTATCTACTTAGAATGACTGTATAGTTCTGGTTCAGATGGGAATTCTGATTTCAACTTTTACAAGATGATTGGAACTTCTTTTATGAAATATTTTAATAGCATACAATTCTAAGAGGAATTCAAAGTTAACATGACAAAATCCGTTTTGAAATGGCTGAGATATCCAGAAACGTGGTGTCCTAACAAAAGGTGGTTCACATTTTTATTAGGACCACTTCATTTTACTTTGTATTTTTTTTTTGATATCTCAGTCATTTCAAATTGGATCTCCATCAAATAAAATTTGAATTCCTCTAGTCTTAGAATTGTATGCTCTTTAATAATTCATATAATTAGTTTACAATCATCTCGTAAAATGTTGAAAACTGAATCCCCATTTCTACAAAACTATACCATCCCTTTAATACTGATTTTCATTGTGTATTTTGCCATCTCCCCATCCCCCTTTCTGAAAATTGTTCAGTCAAGTACATTGTATTGTTTCAAGTGTCTATACCTCAAAAGTAGCTGCAAAGTTGGGATGCTTTCTTCAGGATGATTGACCATTTGTGTACTGAGAGACCTTCCCAGCTAGCTACATGCATTCACATGCAATGTATATGAGGATGTCTCATATAACGTAACGCATTTGTCCCATACGTAACATTATTTCATTGCCTGATAAAAAATACTTCTTTTACTACTTTTACTTCTTTCTATGGTATTTATCTTCTCTATACAAACAGGGAATTAGAACTTTCCAAAAGGGCGTTCAAATAACCTCAGAAATTTCAGAAAAAAACCTTAAAAATAGACCTCAATTTGTTACGTATTGGACATCTCATAATAGGACACGAGCTAATTTGCATGATCATTTACATAATCCCTAAATTTTCATACCAAGTTAAACTATTTGATGAACTTCTTATGTCCACATATCAATCAAATATTGTTTGCTTTCCTTTGAATAAATATGAATTTTTATAAATGTCCCATACGTAACGCTGTGTTTCACATTTATACAAATGAAGCCCTTGAAATTTGCATAAATTTACATATTATTTTTCCTCCATCGAAATCAAAACTTCAACTCATAAGCTTCAAAATGATGCCAAACATGTCAATGTTGAGCAAAGATGAAATTTTGCCTTCTGAGGGGACCTTTTCTTGGACTTGCCCTACAGTATTTATCTATTCCTTTTTATTTTCATATGTTCATTTTCCCTCTCTCTTGTCATTCATTACTTCTTCATCCAATAAACCTTTAATAAATTGTAAGATAACTAAACCATATATTACTAAGTCTACATATCGACACTAACTTTTAGCTTTCATCTCTTTTGCCCCAAAGTGGCGTAATTTTCCCTGTCTTTCATGTCCCTCATGCTGGTTGCCGAGATGTTGAGATGCTGAGATGGTGGGGTTTCCTTGCCTCTATCCCTTCCCCTGCTTCTTCCACATTGCCCTGGATATTCTTATCATTATTATTGTGTATGCCTTCCCAGAAAAGGGTTCCAACTACTTTTCATGAAATCGGAACAACCAGTATTCAAAACAAAACGATCAATTCGTTAATTTACGAGTAATTGCATATTGAATCTACAAGTGTCATGTAAAAATGGACAAGAGAAGTAGACTTGACTCGAAAATGCCGATATTCAAAACAAAAGATCAATGCGTTGATTCCCAAGTAATTGCATATTGATCGACGAGAATCATGTAAAACTACCAAAAGATGTAAATGTAGATTCGACTAGTTTGGTATTGATGACTTTTCCGTCACTTGCTATAGCAAATACGTGTAATTGAAAAGAAAGTTTCATTTCTAGGAGGCAAAAAAGAAAAGACGTAAGTGAATAATACGTGACCATGTATGTTTTGTTGGATGAATTTTTTTTTTTTTGGTAGTTATGTAAGTCGACAGTTGGCTGGAACTGTTTGTTTATTTCTTCGTGCATGAGGCCCCAAGCTTGGCTTACTGGGATCCCCAGTACCTTGACTTTTTTTTTTCTTTTATTGTCTCAGTTCTCTGTCACAATGATTTGCTTACCTTTTATGTGCAAAATCAGCCATGAATTATTATTAACCATGTGTATATTTCTGAAAGTGATCATCTGTAGTTGATTATTTGTACCATAGAGAAACAATATGAAATGAAATGAAATGAAATGGAAAAAATATTCTTTTTTGCTGGAAAACCTATTTAAATTTAATGATAACAACGAAATTATTCTTGTCTTGAAAGAATATATATATTTTTTTAATACACAACATTCATATCATTACGAGCAATGGTTCCCTTCATAAACCCCTGTAATTGCATATTGTATCGTCAAGTGCGATGTGAAAAGGTAAAAAGAAATGTTGACTTGACTGCTTGGTGAATTCAGTAGATAAAATCTTCCGCTATAGACACGCAGAATAATTGGTAATGAAATGTCCTCCTTCCTATTATATTCAGGAAAGAAGACACATGTTTCAATGACTTACCTGCTATAGAGAGGACACGTGATATTGAAATCTGATGACAACAAACATGCCTTAAACAAATACTTTGTGTGTGTGTGTGTTTTCTTCAAATGTGTGATCTGTTTCTGTTTTTGCTGAGATACCGTATCTTCGACTTTATTTCTACACTATAAGTGGGCAGTGAAAGATGTTCAAAAGGACTGCAAAGCTCACATATCGATCTTACTCCCGTCATCGTGTTTCGAATCGCGACGCTCTCATTGGAGGAAATGGGGGAAGAGGTTGGGATACCACCTGATCCACTTTATCTTATTGTGTTTTTTTTTCTGATGATCTTTACCAGCGCGTTAATCTGATGAAGATCCGTTTATATTAGACGGCACCAACATGCTAACACTAGACACCAACCTGTTCTCTTCCACCACCAGTGAATCCCCATCACCTCTCCATCTAAATCCTCCTCTCCATCACCGAAGCGGCTATTTCTCTTGCTCGACGCAGAGAGCAGTCTCTACAGATCAGCATCCTGCACCGACTTCCTCGAGTGGGCAGCATCAGCGAATTTGACGTAAATATTTTCTGATAGGCCTCATTGATTTTTTTTTTTCTAAACAGAATGTTTTTATGAGCACGCTATGATAAACGATTATTTGGTATGTCAAGCATTGAAACAAAATTAAAGCAAAAAACAAAGCAAGAAACAAAGTTATCTTTGTCCACAGCTTTTGCGTTTTCAGTTGAATAATATATATTGCGTCGAAAAGAAAAGGTATGTAGTATTGTACATAATTATGTACATCTTTATATAAAATAAATATGTATTCTGACAGGACTTTGCTGATGCCGATCTCCCAATTAACATGTTATATTAGCGTGTCGCAGTGGAATTGAAATTCCGTCATTTTCACTACTGAGCTGAGAGTTCTTACGTCGATGTTTTTGTCTTATTCCGCAGCAAATCAGTGCAATAAAAACCTGTTGATAAGCAAAGCTTCTATAATAATAATAATAATTGACAGTGCTTATATAGCGCATAACACATAGTGATAATGTCCCTATGCACTCAAAAAATGAAAAGATTGTAACAAGAACATATGATTCCAATTACAGTGATGGTACCGAGCTTCATTTTGCTTACACCGTAAACAAATGCGTTTTCAAGGCAGACTTGAATCTATTTATATCAGTGATTTGTCTCAATTTCTGAGGTAAATTATTCCATAAGGTAGGGGCATTAAAAGCGAATGTTCGTGCTCCGTAAAATTTAGTTCTTCTGTTTGGAATAACAAACAAATCTTTCTGGTGTGTAAATTTGAAGTAGCTCCCTTAGATAATGTGGAGCAAACATATAGAAACATTCAAATGCTAATAACAGTATCTTAAACTGAATCCGATTTTTCACTGGAAGCCAGTGTAAGCTTCTTAAAACTGGTGAGATTTGTTCATGTTTCTTGATTTTGGATACCACTCGTGCAGCAGAGTTTTGTATTGATTGTAATCTGCGTATATGTTTGACCGGTAATCCATAAAGTAAACCATTACAAAAGTCAAGGTGGCACATGACAAAAGCATGAACTAGTTGTTCTGTAGTGTGTTTGTCAATGAACTCGCGAATTTTCCCAATTTTATAAAGTGCGAATGAAGCAGAGCGACATTTTTGCGACACAAAATTTTCCATGAGTAATTCATCATCCAATATCACACCCAACTTTCTGCAAGTGTGTGCTGCATGGATTGTAGTACCATCAAAATCAAGAGACTGTATAGATTCTACTGCTCGAAAACGAGAAGAGATATGGAGAAATTCTGTTTTGGCGCTGTTCAACTTCAGCCCATTGAGTACCGACCATTCCTTTATCGCTCTGATACAGGATTCAATTTGTGGGATTACATTCTCAACATCAGATTTGTTAAAAGCTAAATACAGCTGGGTATCATCGGCGTAAAACATCTTTTGAACACCAAATGAATTGATTAAGGTTTCCAAAGGAGATGTGTACAATGAAAACAAAACTGGACCTAGTACAGATCCTTGGGGAACACCGTGCGTAACTACATAGTCAGTAGACTCATTTTCTCCTATTACAACTTTTTGAGTACGTCCAGACAGGTAAGACTTAAACCATGTGAGTGCCTTTCCTCGAATGCCAAATCTCTATATATTTCCGATTAAGCTTTCAAAACTGACGTGAAGAAACACGATTGAAAATACGATGTCTATGCCCTCCCTCCACGTTTTAAGTGTTATTAATAAATGGAATAAAGAATAATGTATAATAGAAGTTTCATCAAAATCAGACTTTACAAAAGAAAGTCTTGAAGTTTTGATTTTCCCAGAAAAGTGACACAGCTGTGCCTTTTTCCAGGCGACCACAAATAGATGATTTATAAGCTGAGGTGACGTGTCATCAGCTGACAGCTTGTTTGCATTGCTATGTGTATATTCCTTGAAACTTGACAGAACTTGTAACTGACAGAACTGCTATAATTGCAACACAAATATTATTTAACGCAAAGGATCGCTTCTGCATGCATGCCTGATAATATCGTCTCTGCATGTATCCGTTGATACTGTATGAAACTTCATGCTTCATATATCAACTTGTATAGCTTCATAGTGCTCTTATGTTTTTAGCTTCTTTTCTTAATCTCACTATACCCCGGTTTGCTGTTCACAGAATTCATATTACAAAAGACTTATCAAATAGCAAACTATCGCATGTCTTTGCCGAGTTTCAGAATTTGTTTCGATTTTTAAAATCAGAATTCTGTTTATATTTCTTTGAAAGCCGCTGCATGTTTTGTGGTTATATCAATATGTCTTGTCTCTGGGAGGTACCACGTTGTCAGACAATAAGGAGGTCAAAATCACTTTGAACCTGGTGTACGACTTGCATGTGTCTTCTGTGTGTGTCCGTGAAATTTAATTGATGCTATTAAGACTATAAATCGATTTTCTCTGATCAGACAAGTAATCAGGATCTGTATCAGGTTATCAGTCCTATCTGTCTCATTTCCGTCCTCCGGCACTGTAGATATTGAGTTCTTGCTTCGCCATTTGAGCATGTGGCAAAGCTACGGTCACAAAGGTTCGTACGAACGATGCGTTCGTACGAATGTCACTGTTCGTACGAATTCTGGAATTCGTAGAGATTCGTAGATGGCGCACAGATACTTACGGCCTTCTTTTGAATTTCGTACGAACGCCGTTAAATTTGAAAGAACAACTTCAGACCTTTTAGAGAAACGAAATGATTTTCAGTTATACAAAGGATCTAGAATTCGTACGTTTTTGGTAAGAATGCCTTGAGTTATTCTCTTGTCAGACTTCCGGCCATCTTACGATTTCTTTTTGTGGCAAGATGGTCGTACGTGCAACTCACTGCATTGTTAAGTCATTCGTAAGAAGCTTTTACGATTTTTGTTTTAGATTGTGTGGGGTTATTAAAAAGACGCTGCGATGTCCTGTCGAAAATTCTGTAACAGTTCCCCTTCCCCGTTTCCCTTTGATTGCCTTCCCTTTTGGTCCCATATCTAACAGAAATGCTTTCTGATCGAACACCTAGAACAGAGTGAGGATTTGAACTTCGCGCGTTTGGCTTTATACCCCTAAAAACTCAACAGTTGCACAAATTGTGTACCTGCCTTACGAGTCCCTTACGAACACCTTACACAGGGGCCGCGGAACGTTTTCCAGTTTGGGAGGCTGCGTAGCCGGGGGGGGGGGGGGGGGGGGGGGATCAGGATCAAACCCTGGTGCAAACTTTTGGTGCAATAATTGGATTTTTTTCTAGCTCCCCCACCCCCCCCCCCCAAAAGAAATATTTATGGAAATAATTTGGATTTTTTCAGGAGAAAGTATTAATGGCAAAATCACGGCATTTAGCTCTTATTCCGCGTGTGCATCATCTGCTGTGTGTATGTACAAAGTCTAATGGGGTATGAGGGGGAGGATGTGGGAGGGGGATGCCACCTCCCACTCTACGGAGATTTTGCGTTTTTAAAATCAATATAAAGTGATCTGAAGCACACTTTTTGTCAGAAATTCGGGGTAGTATGATTTTCCCCCTGATTTTTCCCCTTTCTTTCTTTTTTTCTTATCTTTTTTTTCACGATCCAAAAGTGTGTGTGTGTGTGGGGGGGGGGGGGGGGGTCCGCGCCCTGTTACAAACTCGAAGAGTTGTTCTTAAATTAAGAACGCCGTAAGAATCTCCGTTCGTAAGGCATTCTTACGAAAGACGTAAGAGCCCTCTATGAACGACTTAAGACGTTCTTACAATCATCGCGCCCCAGTCACATAATGCTCTGCGTCCGGCGTTACGTCCAAAAAAGTCATTTTTTCCACGGACCCCCGCGGATCCTTTGCCGTCACCAGAAATTTGTACAAAACATGCGGGCAAAAAATGCGGGCGATACGGACAGATACGACCAGATTCGAATACTTGCGTCCACTTGCGGATATTCTTACGAATTGACACATAATATAGTTCTGAACACTTGCGGAGAGTTGCGGATATTTTCGGATAGTTACGGATAGTTACAGATTGTTATTAATAACTATGGACAATTTGGTTTTTCTCTTACGATTCCTGCTAAGTCAGTGTATTATGACAGCAAGGTTATTACATTTTGGACTGTCTTACATTGTACACTGGGGAAAACTGAAATTGAATTACGTACAAGTTGTGAAAAAAAATCGTAATCCTTTAATTTGCTTTACAATAATAAGAGATACATGGAATTTTGAACTTGAAGTTTGAATTTTGTTTGTGCAACTCAAATATGAATAAACGTCATAAATGTAAAGAATATAATTATGTGACCGTGCATCACAAAACGAACAAAAAGTCGCACACACTGATTTTGTGTGAGGACTGAAAGTGAAATGGGTCAACCGAGCCGATCTTGACTTGACTACCCAGGGTAAATAAGGTCTTATTATTATTATTGATATTATTATTATTATTACTACTACTATTATTATCATCATTATTATTATTATTATTATTATTATTATTATTATTATTATTATTATTAATTTCAGTTTAATCTGATAATCCCCTCATTGTTGTTACTCCGGTGGTTTCCATCCTGTTTTTTGTCCCATTCATCGCACAACCAGCATAGCTTGATAAAGACTAAGCGCTTGAATAGACACTGTACTTCAGAGCCTCTTTTCTCAGTTTACACTTTTTCTGAGTGTGAGCATTCTTTCCACTATTTAGATAGGTTAGGAGAGTCCATTTGATTTGAAAATACATCATTTTAAAGCTTAAAGTCTGCTCTTTCAGAATATGCTCTCAACTAGAATTTCATGTGTGGCGACTTTTTGTGTGTTTTGTGGTGCAGGGTCACATTATAACATCACTATACCACAAACAAAATACAATATAGATCGACAAGTTAAACATTAGAGTAAGAAAATATTACTTGCAGTCATGGAATAGACAAACTGTGGTTACGCTGTCGTTGCTCAGCGATATTCATGACTTACTGGGTTATGTTAAGGAGATATTTATGATAAAGCAATGCTTATTAAATTTACAGAAAAAAAGACATCAAACATTTCAAACACCCCTCCAACACCCAAGTACAATATCAAGTCATCTCTTGAAGTAATGTATTTTCTGTTTGAATTTCTTGTATGCATGTCATTTTGTAATGCGCAGTAGAGTATGTTATTATAGTAGCTGCGCAATACAAATGTCCTTTATTATTATTATTATTATTATTATTTTAAAAAATGTAATACACATTCGATGGAGCGTAAAGTGCATTGGTAAGACTATAGAGAAATGCTAAATTCGTTCTCATTTTATATAGTTGCCCCTGTCCCACACCTTCCCCGGCCAGAAAAGAGAATAAAATGCTATCACCCATTCCCCTACGCAAGATATTGCTTTTTTCGAAAAATATACATTCGAAGAGTACTCGAAGAGTCATGAGTATACATGGTATATGGTGCCACTTAAAATGACCATTAATTGTGGGATAAATTTCATAATTTGACCATGCAGTTCTGCCTCTCCACCGCTCCGACTGTGTTGTAGCATTCCTTCAGGTAAAGGCGCTGCAGCTTGGCAACAGGAGTAGTGTGCCTTCCCACGAGTCTCTGTGTTCCCATGCGAGTGGAAAACGGAAAACGTCGAAGGACGTAATTGTCCGCAACATCCGTAGCTGTCCGTAAATATCCGTAAGCGGACGAAACTGTTGTGATACGTTAACTTGCTGTTAATTTCGGATACTTACGGTGGACGTAGGCGAACGCAAACGGACGGAAGTTAGATTTTTTTTTTGCGGATGGTCTGCGTCCAAGCCACGGGTAGTTACGTTCAGTTACGGATAGTTACGTTTAGTTACGGTTACTTGCGTAAGTTTGCGTCCGTGGCGTCCCTCAGCGAAATTTTGAACATTTCAAAATTTCGCAGGTTCGGCGACGTCATTTAGCGTTTCTTTACGGATGAGTTACGGACAGTTACGTCTACATACGTCCCTGCGGATTCCTGCGTCCACGCTGCGTCCCCCTGCGTCCACTCATTCGTATCTATCCACGGCGGACGTAATCCATCGTAAAGCACTGTGTGACTGGGGCATAATTTAAGGCTTCGAGAATTGTCTCTCGACCCTACAAAATCTTGCGTAGTTCTAACGATGTTTGTACGACGTTCGTACGGCCGCCATACGAAGAGAGGGTTTTTTACGAAGTTAAAAAAAAAAATCTTGGACAAGACCATCGACCAGGCTACGAACTTACGAACGGTCTACGATTGGTCTACGAACGCTGGTTTCGTATGGCCTCTTGAGAAGATCTAACGAAATTGTCTAATTATCGTTCTTGCGGCGTTCGTAGCAGTTCTGAACGGTATTTGTGACCGAGCCATCAGATGCGATTTTTGGCTTCACAATTCCCATTGTTTGGGGCACTGCATGTGGCATTGTGGATAAGACTCCCGATCGGAGGACCCGAGTTCAATTCCCGCCCAGTACTTACGTCCTTGTACAAGATGTTTTCACCACCATGTCTCTCTCGACCCTGGTGTATAAATGGGTACCTGGCAACGCTAGAGTAATAATAATACCAGGGGCCCTTTGATAGAGCAGTAGCAACAATGAAGAGGCTACCCTGGATACTTAATAAGACCTATTATTAATATTGTTATTATCATTACTGTTATTATTATTATTATTATTATCATTATCAAATCATTATCATGGAAACAATCAATTAGCACTGGAAAATGAACCAGAAATCATATCGATATTATATATGCATGCGAGTTTGATTGAATTCTTTTATGTCTATGTTGAATTGCAGATTGTCATCATGGATGTTGCTCTGTGGAAGATTGGTGCTCTTTTTCTCTTCATGATGTCTGCCAATAATTGGCAACACATCGGTGCGGTTGCCCTGACTGAAGTCCACACGCGTAGACCCACTGGTACCAACATGGTCACCTCCACTACTGAGATGAAGACAAAAGGCTTCCTTTCTCACCAAGAGACAAGATCTCATGCTCCTCTCTCTGACGGCACGCTAGCCTTTGATGTCCAAACTGAAGTGATGACCACCGACGTAACTCCTCCGCCAGCTTGGGAATGGTTGCCTTTCTTCAGTGATTGGTTGGAATATCCTCAGCTCGTTTTATCCTTGGTAGGCATGGCTGGTAACCTCTTGGTTATGATCGTCCTATGTAAACGAAGAAGGGTCAATCATTTTACCGACACATTGATAGGAGCCTTGGCGGTTGCAGATTTCCTCACATCATTGACTATGCTACCAGTTCCAATTGCCATTCATGTTTCCCCTACTTGGTTGGGTGAACTCTACTGTCGAGTCGTGTTTCCTTCCGTGCTCTTTTGGATGTCTGTGACAGCTTCGATATACACTCTTACGGCAATATCAATAGAACGCTATTTTGCCATCGCATACCCTCTAAGATTCGCTCTTGTGTTGAAAAGAAGGTTCGTCATAACCGCCGTTTGCCTCATCTGGGTTGTCGCTTCCATTGAAATCTTGTTCATAATGGGAACGCAATCCGTCGATCCGATCTACCATTTTTGCCGGCCCATTTCAAGGACGAAATTGTCGGATTTCATTGAAAGTCCACTCGTGCTGTTGAGCTATTTCTTTCTACCGATCATCATCATGGCCATCACACAGGGATTATCGGTTCGGGCGATTTATCGCCAGCGCGTTGGGTTCCATGATCATAGGGACAGTCAGAAAAAACAATCTACTGGGGGCTTATCGATGTTTAAAGCCCAAAAGCGCATCCTGTCCCTCATCTTGGCTGTTAATGTTGTATTTGTGGTTTGCTGGGCACCAGAAGATATAGCCTACTTTCTGGATACCATTGGAAAGGGTTTTCTGGAGCTGGATTCAATCGTAAGTCGCTGTTTCACTTTGTTAGCATTCTGCAATTCCTGCGCCAACCCGTTCATTTACTCAATCCAATACCCCAAGTTTCGAGAGGCAGTAAAGAACATGTTCCTTCGCTCGAGCGTTCGACCGGTTGCGATCTTTCAAGTTTAGTGCTCTCACCTGACGAAAATTTGCAGTACACCAGGGATACTAGTAGTCGGCTCGGCTATGACTAATTTCCCTGCCCAGATGCAGCACCCTAAAGAAGACGTCACATCACTGTCCAGAAATTGAGCAAAGATGGACACACAATGAAGGACAATAAAAGATGTCCAAATTCCGCTCTGATCATAGAAACATCGGACCTTTTGTATCGTGAGGGCATCTGTGTACATATTAATGTGTGTGCAAGCATATGGCTGTGTATGTATAAACACTGTACCTGGATGTATTATATACGTACATATTCCTAACCTTATCTCTCCTTCTCCCTTCCCCCTTTCCCTCTCCCATCTCTGTTCCTCCTCTTTTCTGTATTGATACTTATTTTGAGAACCACTCTCACAATGCTAATATTTTCCCCATATTTCTGACATTCCGAATGGTGATATATGATTTTTTTTTTATTGTAAATCTTGAAACAGCTATAGAGGAAATATTATTGTAAATTTGATGTTGTTATATGGGGATGTTTAAAGAAGGATTGGGGTCACGGGGTCTCGAAGTACGGGTCGTGGTCGGATGAGAGTGCTAGGGTTCTTGAGTATTTGTTTTAGGGAATAATCTGGTCATTAAAATCAAATTTGGGTAAGAAATATATAGATAAATGATATATTTGGCGGTTGCGCAATTCTATTGTTGAATATGTTATTTTTTGGCTATTATCAGTAATGTGAAATTAATGTCTAATCGAAGATGTTTTGTAGTTTTATTGGAGGAATAGTTGAATATGGCAGAAGCAAACCAGTCGCCACAGTATTTTTCTTTATAGTTCTGTTTGTTTTGAAAAATGTGGAATGCGTCCTTATTGTGTATGTTATCTCATATATAAGATATATATATATATATATATATATATATATATATATATCGGATATTGCTTCACCAATTGATTTATGTAATTACGATATTTTCTCACTTATTTCTATCATATAGGTGTAAATGCTTTATTCATCTTATTGTCTGAAGACTTGAATTTGTCTGTACTTAGTATTTGTAATTTTGTACGTAATTTAGCCCCTGGGCTACGAGGTATGATACGATATAAACCTTTCTATATAATCTCGGGCCATCGCTTAACCGCTAGGATAATTTGTAAAGCTTCAGCAGCAACTTCGTGAGCGGTAGCAAAATCTTCGTCTATGTTCTCCGGTTAAAGTAGTTGATAAATATTCACTTCTTCATGTAGCCTTTACGTGTGGTCCGAGCGCCACCGTATGACCCTGTACTTGCTTCGTCTGTTGATTGGCTTGTCGCCATTTTCGGGGCCAACTTCGCGCAAAATTAAAAATTCCATAACTCTGTAGATTGATTGTATTGTTTATTTCGAGAAAGTGTGACGCCACTCTAGAAAGCAGAAGTGAACACCGCCCGCATATTGAAAAAGCACTCGACATCAAAGGCTAATACATGTACATAAAATATTCTTATGATAACATGTATGTGGATTTAGTGAGGTATTATAGTAAAGCATAGCAGCAAAGTTTGTTAAAATCAGGCGAACGCGCGATTCGTTCTTGTAAATTAAATTTAGTATACATAGTATATAAAGTAGACGTTGTAATTTGTCATTTTCATAGAAATAATGATAACGTTATGCATACACTTTACATCGAAAGAAATGTCAAGAGAAGCCTAATTATGCTTCTTAAGTTCCCTTATTATTGAGAAAATATTTTCACCCCCTTATGACTTTTTAATAATTCTAGTGACGTTTATACATATACAAAAGATCAAATTTACTTTCTATATCTTACATTTACCACATCCTTTTCTCTGTGAGAAGTAGGCCAAGTTTTTGAAAGTTAAGTCGCACATTTTATACGACGAAATCTTTTATCATTATCAAATGATTAAATTGAGGCTGTCTTATAAATCTCATCCGGTTTCACCGTTTTGTTAGTGCTTTGTTGTTTGACCATTTTGCCACAGTGACTTTTCATTTATACTAATGGTAGATCGTGCATTTCATTCGGAAAGTATTTTGATGTATGTTTTATCTGGTACAAACTCGAGATGAGAATGTTATTCACCCCACCGCTGATAGTGTTTGGTAGCACCACTTCGGTTGGGACGAGATCGTCTCTGCCGCATAGAATCAGTTGGAAATACAAAGTTTTGCAGCAAATAATCTTCTTTAGGGGCGACTTTGTTTGTGGTTGTTATTTAGAACTTTTAAGTCCTTAAAACACAATCATTTATGTTGTATTGCTGATATCATGTGATGCTGGATCGACACTGATGAAGTACTAAACACCTGAATGTAACAGGGAGAGAAGGTAATCTGCTACCATACAGTCTCTGTGATTTGCACACTATTTTGTTTTATCGCTACACATGTTTCATGCCTTTATGATTGATATAATTCACGTGTGGATCGGTGAGACGGGAAGTTTCTCATATCATCATTATTGTAATTCAATATTTAGTTTGACGTAGCAAACATTAATTGAAATCACAGTGTCAGCGCTGAGTTTTTTTAATTATCTGCACACAATATAAAGCTTTCTGCGTGTCAGCGTTTCAGTAGTTCCCCCCCATTATCGCAAGGACACAAAAATTAATTTTCTCCTCCCCTGCCTGATTTTCATTTTATATATAAAACACAAAAACACAAGTAATAATGGTCTCATAATTCCACAAGTTAAAACTCAAGCAGGAAAAAAAAAATCATTTTCACACTATGCATCATGTATTTGGAATCAGCTCCCCGCTGAAGTCCGAAACGCCACCTCTCTTCAAGCGTTCGTAAGAGCATAGATACATATCTCACTTGGGGTAGAATTCGGGTATTTTTGATACTCCTGTTTAATGTTATGGTGTTTTTTCTCAAATAATATGAGTTTGTGTATTATTATCGCCAAGGATTAATTTTGCATTTCTTCATTTATATAGAGTATTGATATTGTGTTGATGTTATGATGTAAAAAAGGAATGTCCTTGATTTGTTATTTTGTGTTTGTTGAACTGTTATATTTTGTCTTTCTGTTGCAGGGCCCCCTAGGATAACAGTGTGTAAACCACTGATGGGGCTACCCTGGGTAAAGAAAACTGAATGAATAAATAAATAAATATTCAACGCCCCTTCATAACTCATTCAGATTTGACATTTCATTTCAGCAAGTTTCTTCATCTCTCGTTCTCTCTTTTTAAGAGTATAATGTAAAAAAAGGAAAATACTATAAGATATAAGAGAATTTGATCAAATAAGATTTTCTACCAAAAAAAAAAAATATCAAGTTTTACTAGCAAATTCAATAAATCCTTCAGATACAAAATAGAAATGCAATATAAATTGTTGCAATTTCTCTTGCAAGACATGTTCCAAGATACAGGGACTAGCTGTGACAATAGACAAACGTAACGATCGACGATTGATCATAATGGCAGTCCTGTCCTCATGGCAAAACGACTTGAAGGATTTACACGCAAAAGAGGCAGAGGTGCAAGTGTGCATCTGTGTGTGTGGTGGGGGGGGGGGAGGGATCACGAATCGATGGTTTCATTTAATTTTAAACAAAATTAAGGGTAATAAGTGACCATGAGTTAACATAACCATATGCATTTCTCTTACAGTTGTCAATATCACACTGTATTTTTCATCATGATTATGTTTGGTATAAATATTATGATCATACAAAACTAAACCATTCCGCGAACATCAGGTCCGTTATAATGTAGCGTCTAAAGGATTTTGTAAGCCAACTGGCGTTCTTTGCTTTTTTCAAATGAATTCAATGTTACTATGGGTACACGTTATGTGGGTACATTTTGTAATACACGTATTTTGTTAATTGTACATATGAAAAATTATTGTTTAAAAAGCCAAGAATTTTGTATGTACCATGGTTCCCGTAATCAGATAGCCTTGGAAGTAACGCTACGTGTGTTTATTGATCTCTAATATGTATACTCCTATTTGCATGTTATATTGTATACTCGTGGTACAGCTGCATATAGATATTCTTCGATTTATGTGTCCTATTTTTGGAAAATGTGCAGCAAATTTAGTGGGATTAGTTTGAAAGTTTGAAAGTTTATTTACTCACAACCCAAACTCTGGGTATCGGAGTCCAATGAAAAACATATAGCACATTATGATATCCATAAATAATAGTTGCAAATAACTCTGAAAAGTGTACAAAACAACTATAACAAAAAAATAAGAATGAAATGCGATTGATGAAAAGAAAAGGTGAAGAGGGAGAGTGAGAAGGACACAAGACTGGTGAATTAACAAAAGATATACGAGTGACTTTTGGTTCAGGAAAAAAAAAGAAAAAATAGAAACAGAAAAAAGAAAAACGCAAAGACATACGGAAATGAATTCATACGCTAAGTGAACAAGAATGAAGGAAATATGGAGACGAGAATGAGAAGAAGAAGAAGTAGAGAGATGGAAGAAAAAAGGAGGAGAGAGTGAAAAGACAAATAAGTTATAAATCAATTGTAAAGAAGGCACAGCCTGTAAAAAAGGCATGTAGTATTTGCAAAAAAGATAAAAAATACTAATAATCTAAACATGTGTCATTATATAATAACAAAACTTGGTTAAATTGGAAAGGACTGTTTTCTTTTGACAATTAAATAATTGATCCATCTTCATAGTGTTTGGGTATTTCCAGTAATATTTTTTTAAGTATTTCTTTCGTTGTTCATTAAAGAGTCTACACTGAAAAAGGTAGTGAAATTCATCACCAATTTTCTCTTCATTACAAAGGGTACAAAATCTTTCGTTTCTTGGAATCTGATTGTATCTTCCAGAAACAATTGGCAGTTTATGATTAGCGCAACGGAATTTACATAAAATTTTGGCCTGTGAATCATTAAGGTGTCGAAAATACTTCTCAAAATGAAGATCCTGCTTAAAAATTCGATAATTTAAACATTGAGAATTTTTGTCTACATTACTATGCCACTCTTGTTTATAAATATCATTTAATCTGGTACTAACTAAACTTTTGAAGCCAGCTAAAGTGAGATGTGATGCTTGGCTGTTCGAAATTGCAGTTAGACCTAAGTTGTTAAATATTTCTTTTATCCTAATCACCCATGTCATCGAATTTTCTTGCCTCGCCGATAAAACATATTGAAAATTATACAAAACATGCGCTATCTTTGACATATAAAATTACTGTTAACAAGTTTAAACCAAAACATTAACATCCGAAGGGTCACTGTTTTTTGTAATCTATCTTTACCTATTTCTCCGTAAACCATACAATTTGGAGTTCGCTTATGTAATGCAAGAAGTTCCTTACAATATCTACAGAAGAAAGTTTCAATTTGGGCGAGGTCTTCAAAACCCCAAATTTCACTGCCGTAAAGCAAAATAGGCATGATCAAATGTTCAAATAGCTCTAGTTTTACGTCGATTGGAAGGAGGAGAGGTAAAATTTCACTTTTCATGGAATACAACGTTCTTTTGGCTTGGGTTACTTGTTTGTTTATAGCTTTCTTGAAATTATTATTATAATTGAACGTCGTTCCTAAGTAAACATAAACATCGCAGACACAAATTTTGTCATCTCCGAAAAGAAAGGTAGGAGCTGTTCTAACTTTTCCACGGGACTATCTGTGGTAGTCTTAGCAGTATTAACTGTCAGATGCCACAATTGGCAATAATCAAATAAAGCATCAAGAGCTAACTGAAGTTCCTCAGCATTTTCAGCCAACACAATCGTATCATTTGCATATAGTAATGTGAATAAATCAACAAACATATTCACTTCTTCGGTAGATCACGTTTCATTGATACCTGACGAAAGAGACTCCAGGCCAGGGTATCTCTGAGACAGAAATGACGAAAAATTAATGAATTCAGTATTTTCATATTAAGATATCATATGTACAGCTGAGAATACAAGATTGGTTCACGCTCGCAAGCAATGATTTTTGTTTTCAATTCAGTTCAAAGTTTACTTCATTTTTCGACAAAACATATGTTTCACTTCCTTTGATAACAGAGAATAAAGTAAAGAGAACATAGTGAAATGAAAAGACTGTACAACAATTGAGTACCTATAGTAATCATACATTGTATAGTAAAAAAGAAACAGAAGTGATCAAAGTGAAGAACATGTATACCGTTGCTTAAAGTGCAAAAAATGGAGGGACCCACTAAAAAGACAGAGCTTGTAGTATGTGGGCCCCTCTAGAAAAGAACATCGATGGAAAGATATGTTGAATCATCGTAGATACAAAATAAAAAATTAAAAAGTGGAAGAAGTCTCGGATCCCACTGAAAATTAGAATAATAAAATACACTTTCATAGACGCGAACAAGCATGAAACAGGGCTAGACAACAAGACAACTACAAGTGTACTGAAGAAAAGGTTGTACAGGACAAAACGGGATGAACAAGACTGACAAACTGAAAACAAAATAAAATACAAGAACGCACGACAGAAACAGAAACAGAACAACAGAAACAGCGATCTTCGGCAGAAGCATGCCAAGGGAAACAGAAGACAGTTGTGGGAAAAAAGTCATATTTTGACGCCTGAAAAAAAGACAAGAAAATAGAGGGACGTATGAACAGGAGTAACAAACGGACAGTCAACTTCTAGACGCTTTGGGCAAAATGGCAAAGATGACAACATTGCAAACATCCAGGAAAAAAAATACCATTAATTCTTCGAAGATGGGACAAAGTGAGCAGGTCAGTATGTAAGAAAAAAAGGCCAATACATGGCTCATCCAGTATTGTAGAGTCATACGATTGCAATAAAAAAGACTTCAGTCTCCTCTTGAAAGAATATATGGGTGGAGCGTTTTTTATGTGATGATTCAAAGAATTCCAATAATTTGGGCCTACATAAATAAGTATGTTTTTAGCAAAAAGCGTTCTTAAAAGTCAAGAGGTAAATGTCACTCATTGGAACGCCTAGTGGGATATTCATGAAATGATTGATTTTTTGAGGAACATAGAATCAAAAATAGATTGAAACAAATCATTACAATACTTGTACATAAATTGCCCTAAATTAAACAAAAACAAATCGGTAATCTTTACGAGCTTATTAGAGGCAAACAACATTAATGAGAACGTACAGGGGAATAACAGATAAGACGGAGAGCTTTCTTTTGTAAAAAAAAAAAAAAAAAAAAAAAAAAAAAACACTCTCTCTAATAAATTCTGATGCGTGTTGCCCCAAACTAATACTCCATAATTAAGATAAGGCAATATTAATGACGAATGTAACATAAGTAATGATTTATGTGGGATATTATACAAATGATGCACAGGATAGAGTGCGTTAGTGTAGGAGTATAGTGCACTCGAGGGTATTTACAATTGTGAAACATGCACGAGCCGAAGCCGAGTGCATGTTGCACTACATTGTAAATACCCGAGAGTGAGCTACGCCTCCACTAACGCCACGAAATAATCCTGTGCATCATTTCTTTTATAAAATGGATCGAAATTCGAAAACTAACAGCATTTTTCAGCGTTTTTCACGTACCTTTGTGGGTCAAGACGTCCGAAGATGTTCGTCCCAAACCTTTACGCACGTCGCACTCGGAAATCCCGCACATAGATATAAGTATAATGGGGGTTGGGTTTCCGGACACTTAAGTTCCCGCATGAAAACTTACTTATTTTACATAGAATATGCACCCTTTACCTTAAAGACTTGATATAGACTCCTCATATAGGCCTACTAGACAACATACCCGGAAAACGGCGTGAGAATTAACCTGCTTAATCGTTGGATTTGCCCTTCAAAGTGACTCCATGTACGCGTCCGGTCCCACAACGTTAGGTCTACTGTACTGTACAAAGTGTACGTATATAAGAGTATACGTACGCCACATCTGCACACATGACTTAATGCACAAGGGAAGAAAGGCCGGCCGGCCGGCAGCCGAACTAGAAGTTGTTTACATACAGGATTGACAGCGCGTATGCATGCAATTCAAAGGAGCCGCCGCGCGCACACAGACGATCGGCAATAGGATTTAACACGCAGTGCAATGGGACTATAAAGGAAGCACACGTGACTCATTTCAGCGCTTCCTATTGGCTACATTCTTGAACCCATTTTATAAAAAATTTTATAAAATGGGTTCAAGAATGTAGCCAATAGGAAGCGCTGAAATGAGTCACGTGTGCTTTGGTTACTCAGTCCCATTGCACTACGTGTTAAATCCTATTGCCGATCGTCTGTGCGCACGGCGGCTCCTTTGAATTGTATGCATACGCGCTGTCAATCCTGTAAACAACTTCTAGTTCGGACTGCCGGCCGGCCGGCCTTTCTTCGATCCCTTGTGCATATTGTGTGGCGTACGTATCATACGTACAGTGTACAGTAGACCAAGCGTTGTGGGACCGGACGCGTACATGGAGTCACTTTGAAGGGCAAATCCAACGATTTAGCAGGTTAATTCTCACGCCGTTTTCAGAGTATGTTGTCTAGTAGGCCTATATGAGGAGTCTATATCAAGTCTTTAAGGTAAAGGGTGCATATTCTATGTAAAATAAGTAAGTTTTCATGCGGAAACTTAAGTGTCCGGAAACCCAACCCCCATCATACTTATATGTGCGGGATTTCCGAGTGCGACGTGCGTAAATGTTTGGGACGAACATCTTCGGACGTCTTGACCCACAAAGGTACGTGAAAAACGCTGAAAAATGCTGTTAGTTTTCGAATTTTCGATCCATTTTATAAAAGAAATGATGCACAGGAGTATTTCGTCGGCGTTAGTGGAGGCGTATAGCTCACTCTCGGGTATTTACAATCACGCATAGTGCATGTTTCACAATTGTAAATACCCTCGAGTGCACTATACGCCTCCATTAACGCACTCTATCCTGTGCATCATTTGTATATGCAATCTATTTATAATGACTATATTACATGAATTTATGTTGCAAACATTATCAACATGTGATTTCCAGTAAAGTTTATCATCCACAATGACACCCAAAAATTTGATATGTGAGACTCTTTGTAGATGAGAGTCATTTGATACTATATTTGTACTTAAACTATCAACAGTATTACTAAAAAGCATATGATTTCGTTTTTTGAGCATTGAGTGATAGCCTATTGGGCCTGAGCCAGTTTGTCACTTTTTTCAATTCAGTGTTAATTTTATGAACGAGAAAATCAATATCATTATGGGCAAAAAATACATTAGTGTCATCTGCGAAATGAATAAAACAGAGGTCGTCGGATACGCGACAAAAATCATTAATATAAATAATGAACAATAACGGCCCTAAAAGACTTCCCTGTGGGACGCCACATTTAACTTCTGTCACAACTGAATCATTGTTCTTAATTGTAAAAAATTGTTTTCTATCAACTAAATAACTCTTGAACCACTCCAAGGCCTTCCTACGTATTCAATAATGCGATAACTTATAAAGTAGAATATCATGATTGATGGTGTCGAAGGCCTTGGAGAAGTCCAAGAAAATACTAACTAAATGAGAATGGTTATAAATTGCATGAACCACTCTATTAAAAAAATGCAAAAGAGCATGCATAGTACTATGGTTCTCACGAAAACCAAACTGAGAATTCGTAAAAACTTCACGGACCTTCAAAAAATTGATCATTCTCTTGTAAATAAGTTTTTCTAAGACCTTAGACATCTATCTCATCATAACCAGAACTTCGTTTATTTTCAAAAGAGGAAACTATATCAATAATTTCAAATCTGTTAGTTGGTATTAAAAAAAATTAGAATCAGAGTAACGCTGACCTAGAAATTCAGTAAAATGAGTCTTTGTTGCAAAAATGTTTTGAGCATAATTTTGGCCTATTTTTGAAAGATAAGAAAAAATGTTTGCAATATTAAGGGGATCATTAATCAATTCATCATTAAATTTAATTTTATCAATATCAGAGTTTTTACTCGGAACATTCATGGCCTGTTTTAAAAATTTCCAAGTATTTTTCATATCAAACTTATATCTCGTTATTTGCTTAGAATAATGTATTTTCTTTTCAGAACGTAAAATCATTGCCAAAGTATTTTTGTATGATGTATATCTATTCTTCGATGGCTCAGTTTTTTTTTTCCAATTTGTACTTATAATACAAACGATTTTTCCTATTAATTGAACGAAGAATCGATCTTGAAATCCAAGGTAACCTGGGTGTCTTTTTATACTTTGTTCTATTTCTTTGATTTGCATTTATGTCATCTAAATGATGATTAAAAAATTCAATAAAATTATGAAAAGATATATTAACATCATCACTGTCAAATACTCCTGACCAGTCAGTATTCCTGAGAGCCACATCAAAACTAGTTAAATTCTCAGGTGAAACTCTACGTCTTAACAAAAAAATGAAGTATGATATAGGTTCAATATTAGCTGGTGTTTTAAGAGTAAAACAAGTCATTATTGGAAAATGATCAGTCATATCTGGAAGAATTATAAAAGAATCGGGGAGGGGCAGAATATTACAAAACAAGTTATCAATGAGGATGGCAGAGCGATCTATAACACGTGTGGGTTTAGAAATAAGCGGAAGAAAGGACAGGGACAGAAGTGTGTGAAGAAAATCACTAGAGATATTATCATGTTCAGACTTCAGCAAATCAATATTGAAATCGCCGAGTGAAAAGCAATCCTTATTTCGGAAAACGTGTAAATTAGCCAGATCTGAAAATAAGTTAAAAAATCATGGGCGTTTGAATTAGGAGGTCTGTATATAATGCCCATACCTTAAGATTTTCTACCATTAAAAATCCCCATGCATGCAAACAATGTGGATGTGGTAAAACAAAAGAAGAAAAAAAAAGACTTTTCCCCACTGGAAGAATGGCTGAACATGCTAAGTTATACTGGATAGTATTATATTGCATGGGTGTCGGAAGAATAAATGTTATGGTAATGCGATTTGGGGCTTAGGTCGATTGCGTGTAATGTATTGATATAATGATAGTTTTCTCTCTATTCGGATATCCGTACATGTTGCATCGTATTGGAAGTATTTGCACTTTCAGTCACGCCTGGAAAACAGAAAGAAAAAGAAAACATACAATAAACTTCAAATAAGCCCCGACGGCGCTATCAGCGCACTCGTGCGTGGGTGTATGAGACTGTGTGTGTTGATGTGTGGGTAAATAATAGATTACTATTTGGATTTTTTTTGTTTACGTCGTACCAACTGAACATGAATTCGTAATTGCTAAATGGCACAAACCTCAAAACATACAATGTATAAGTACAGTGTATTCATTTTCTCACCTCCCACACGAAAACGCAGTTTGGTTCAGTCGGTAGCGCGTCTGTCACGAGATCCTAAGGACCTGGGTTCGAACCCGAGTCTGGACTGAGCAATGTTGTGTGTAAGCATACCGTCCCCTCTAGCAAGAGGCAAAACACTCTGTCCCTCGGATCGGACATAAAATGGAGGTCCCGTGTATGAGAGAGTAACAACTCATGCACGTAAAAGATCCCGCTTCATTCATTCATCGCAAAGAGCAAGGTGTTTAACCCGGTGAAGTGGTCCCGCCTCACATCCAACTGCACCCCATGAGAGACCAGCTTAGCATAGCTGTGAATATGGGCTATATCCAGCCATCTTCTCAGATGCAAAATGAAAAAAAGAAACCAACAATAAATCAAACAAACTTTGTGCTCCTGCACAAGCCTATACTATAGAGCCGGAAAGACTACATACTCATTTCTTCATAACAGTGTATAGGGGATACTGTGCTGCAAAATCTCTAAAATTCCATCATTTTTCATGCTGTTTCATTCAGAGTGCAATGGTTAGTAAAATTCTATATTAAAACTACAATATTGTGCTTTTTGTCAGTCCTACAAGTTTTAGTGCGATAGTGTCCGTATGAACAATACATTAGCAGGTTACATAAAATGCTCACAGTCGTGTTTCAAAGATATTTTAGCAACATTACAGCTTACAAAGTCACAATCGCTGAAGATTAGTTTGTCTGAATGCCAGCTGTAGATCTAGCAATACCGATTGTAGGTCTATTATAGGTATATCATATTACTTATACTCCATGCATGAAAGATTAATCAAGGTCTGTAGATAATTACTATGAGTATAATACACGTACTGCATGCAAGGCATTCGATATGACTCGATCGCAAGCAACAGGCCGCATGCATAATAGATAGATGCAAATCATGTGCAACTATTTTGTCCGAGGCCTGGTAACAACCGATTTAATCAAACTTCCATCATTCCGTTTAATCTACAGGTTATTTTACTCTAGCCATTGCTATACACTGTAAAAACATCGGTGTTAGATTTAACACCACGGGTGTTAAATCTAACACCGATCAAACTTCAATAAAGGACCACACCCACAGGTGTTAAAAATGCACTGTGATGGTGTTGAAAAGTGTTCACCTGACACTTCGTGGTGTTAATTTGACACTGTACCTGGTGTTATTTTGACACTGTACTGGTGTTAATTCAAAAATGACACCACATAGTGTTGATTTGATATTTGTTGGTGTTAGTATCAATGGTTTAACACCCGTCCAGCTTCAATAAGAGACCACACCAGCTGGTGTTACTTTGCTGTAAATTTATTTTCACATTTTTTCAAAAATCTAGTATTTTAATGTAAAATTCTTGATCGTCTTGTTTAAATTAGAAATCAACAAGAAGTGCAGTTACCAAGAAACTCTTCAAAAAACAGTTTAAAATTTGGAAATGACACCCGTAGGTGTTAATTCAACACCATAAATGAGCACCGAAAATTTAACACCAGCTCGGTGTTCACTATTTAACACCGGACTTTTTGCAGTGTAGCATGTGTCCAAATCCCGCAGAAATAGACCGTAAATGATGAATTGCAGCACATCGTGGCACCCCTTACTTTCGTGAAACTTTAGCGTCGCCTGGTGCGTCACATAAGCAGTGCATTGTATGTTGTAAACTAATGCGTCACTATATACGTAAACATGCATTATGAATGGTGCATATTTCATTATTTCATTTCATTTCATTTCATTTATTAGGTTTCCACACAAATCATACAGTTCTGTGCTTACAACATCCGTCAATGAAATTGTAAACTGACACATAAATCATAAGTTATAAGTTTAGTATATACAAAATACATATATATATATATATACATCGTCCAAAATCAATTGAAATTATCATCAAGGGTACGTTCATGACGGATAAATAAAGTTGTGTGTGGAGGGAACCTACATGGAAGCAGATGCTTTTAGGAGTAGGTTCCCCGAAAGAAAATCAACACAGCACTCACACACACACTCTGCACGCACGCAAGTATTTTTTTTTTTGATAATTCTTTAATCGAATTTCGTTCAATATCATATCATAGAAACAGAAACGTTCACAGAAACAAAACAAAACATCATACAAAGACAAACTGCATTATACACAAACATTGTGCACTATTACGTCAATACACTGTATAAGGACAAAATGCAGTGACACCAACATTGTGCACACTAATGTCAAACTTATATTGTAACTCTTTCAACCAAAAACACGAAATCCGTTTTTTTTAACACATATTCTTGCCAAAAAAAAAAAACAAAACACAGCAAAACGGGAACATAATAGATAATTTGCTTAAAACACAAAACGGGGCATATTTCACTGTTTCTCTAAAGAAAAAACCTAAACAAACGAGGCCATTTGAACGACTGCCGTGTAAATTGCCATTTTGCTTCTCATACAGTATAATACTTCCTAATCATAATGTGGAAGTGATGTGGAAAAGGTAGAAGCAATAGAGAGGAAAAAAACTGACAACGATGTGACAATAACTCTCATATACATGTACGGCAAATTCAAAACAGAAAAAGATAATCACATAGGACTATCATCCTTGGTATACCTCATTATATTCCCACTTTGACAAATGCATTCCAACTGTTCCTCTTTTCCTCGCTATCTTATTTTCTTCTTCTTTACACATCTTGAAATACTTCATAACATCATTAAAATTTGGTACCTCCCCTTCTGATCTCGCTAAATATAAGACATCTTTAATCATCAATATAATTGTATCCCATGCATCCTTTGATTTTTAACGAGTTTCCGGATATACCTGTATAAACAACTTCCCAATTCATATTTCCTAATTTTTCTAAATTAAATTTCTGAATAATAATTCGCCACAAATCCTGCACCACACTCCCAAAATAAATGTGAATATGTCTCAGTGTTCTTTTTGCAGAAAGAACAGAGATCATTTGAAACAAACCCAAATCTCAACAGATTAACTTTTGTACAAAGTGCACCATGAAGAAGTTTAAACTGAAATTCCCTACGCTTTGGGATAAGAGTTGTGACTCTGGGTGGGAGAAAAATATCTTGGATTACTTTTGGGGAGAAGACAAAATTACTCTGTTGATCTCATATTTCCAATGTATACAAATGCTGTAAATCAGTTAAAAATGCGCGTAAATCTTTTTCGAAGGTATGTCACCAATCCTAATTTCTTTTCCATATAATTTTAACCAAATATCATACACTTGAAAAGGTTTAGTATTGCCCCAGGATAAACTAAACCGGACTTTTTGCAGTGTAGCATGTGACCCAACGACAGCAAGTTGCGACCGTGTTTCTTGAAAATAATTATTATTAATTATGAGATTATCTCACAATGCATTTGAATAAAGACGGTGTCATGCTGCTGGATGACAGTGGGTGGGTGGGTGGGGGGGGGGGGTGGTGGTGGTTACTCTCAGACAGTCTTCTTACCCTGTCCAAATCCCGCAGAAATAGACCGTAAATGATGAATTACAGCACATCGTGGCACCCCTTACTTTCGTGAAACTTTAGCGTCGCCTGGTGCGTCACATAAGCAGTGCATTGTATGTTGTAAACTAATGCGTCACTACGTAAACATGCATTATGAATGGTGCATATTTCATTATTTCATTTCATTTCATTTCATTTATTAGGTTTCCACACAAATCATACAGTTCTGTGCTTACAACATCCGTCAATGAAATTGTAAACTGACACATAAATCATAAGTTATAAGTTTAGTATATACAAAATACATATATATATATACATCGTCCAAAATCAATTGAAATTATCATCAAGGGTACGTTCATGACGGATAAATGAAATTGTGTGTGGAGGGAACCTACATGGAAGCAGATGCTTTTAGGAGTAGGTTCCCCGAAAGAAAATCAACACAGCACTCGCACACACTCTGCACGCACGCAAGTATTTATTTTTTTTTGATAATTCTTTATTCGAATTTCGTTCAATTTCATATCATAGAAACAGAAACGTTCACAGAAACAAAACAAAACATCATACAAAGACAAACTGCATTATACACAAACATTGTGCACTATTACGTCAATACACTGTATAAGGACAAAATGCAGTGACACCAACATTGTGCACACTAATGTCAAACTTATATTGTAACTCTTTCAACCAAAAACACGAAATCCGTTTTTTTTAACACATATTCTTGCCAAAAAAAAAACACAGCAAAACGGGAACATAATAGATAATTTGCTTAGAACACAAAACGGGGCATATTTCACTGTTTCTCTAAAGAAAAAAACCTAAACAAACGAGGCCATTTGAACGAGAAAACATACACACATTCCCACACAACGCCAACATGGACCCCCCCCCCCCCCCCCCGTGCCTTCAGCCTTCAGCCCTCAGGTTTCAGGTTTTATTCACACTTGAATAACTCTGCCGTGTAAATTGCCATTTTGCTTCTCATACAGTATAATACTTCCTAATCATAATGTGGAAGTGATGTGGAAAAGGTAGAAGCAATAGAGAGGAAAAAACTGACAACGATGTGACAATAACTCGCATATACATGTACGGTAAATTCAAAACAGAAAAAGATAATCACATAGGACTATCATCCTCGGTATTCCTCATTATATTCCCACTTTGACAAATGCATTCCAACTGTTCCTCTTTTCCTCGCTATCTTATTTTCTTCTTCTTTACACATCTTGAAATACTTCATAACATCATTAAAATTTGGTACCTCCCCTTCTGATCTCGCTAAATATAAGACATCTTTAATCATCAATATGATTGTATCCCATCCTTTGATTTTTAACGAGTTTCCGGATATACCTGTATAAACAACTTCCCAATTCATATTTCCTAATTTTTCTAAATTAAATTTCTGAATAATAATTCGCCACAAATCCTGCACCACACTCCCAAAATAAATGTGAATATGTCTCAGTGCTCTTTTTGCAGAAAGAAAAGAGATCATCTGAAACAAACGCAAATCTCAACAGATTAACTTTTGTATAAAGTGCACCATGAAGAAGTTTAAATTGAAATTCCCTACGCTTTCGGATAAGAGTTGTGACTCTGGGTGGGAGAAAAATATCTTGGATTACTTTTGGGGAGAAGACAAAATTACTCTGTTTGATCTCATATTTCCAATGTATACAAATGCTGTAAATCAGTTAAAAATGCGCGTAAATCTTTTTCGAAGGTATGTCACCAATCCTATTTTCTTTTCCATGTAATTTTAACCAAATATCATACACTTGAAAAGGTTTAGTATTGCCCCAGGATAAACTAAACCGTCCACTTTTCAGAATTACACCATAAATCCTCCAAACATATTCAATTTCCTCACTACATAACCCTGCTTTTTGAATACAAATAATCGGCCGTATAACTTTTCCATCAAAATAATGACATAATCTATAAATATTTTTCCTGACAAGATTTTCGTTATATATCATTTTACCTTTCAATAAAATATATTATTAAATACTATATGATTCATATGTCCTTCTAAATCTTTCAGACTTCCCAAAGCTCAGTCTTCCCAAGTAAACGCCTGGACAAGTGTGCGCGCACTCACACAACACACACACACACACACACACACGCACTCACGCAACAAGAGAAGAGAATGAGAAAGAGGAAGAGGAGAAATCACGAACTTTACCGTCATAGAGACATAAATGATGGAACCTGCAGCTGCAAGAGGAAAGAATAATGAAAGAAAAAAATAAAATAAAACCATGTTTAGACCTATTCTACAATCATGCCGAATAATCTATATCAGTATCCATTCTTTCAAATCATCTGCTAAGTCAAATTAATTCATATTATCACCAGAATATTGCGAAAGAAATATATTTTTAAGCTTACGTTTGAATGTATATACCAACAGGGATTTCGTCGTAGTTCACTATCTAAAGAATTTCATAATTTGGGGCCATTGTAAAGAAAAGTATTCTGCAATATTCATAACCTAGTTTTCGGTATATGAAACATAACACTCTCTCGTGTGGGATATCTACGTATTTCTTTATTTGTCTTAAATGAAAACTCCAAAACTTCATGCAAAACACAATTATTCAAATTATACATCAAAACTCCTAATTTCATTGAATACAAGTTCATTTACTATTTAAGAAAAGCGGATCAATATGTGTGTATAATTTACATCCACAAATACATCTTAAAATTCTTTTTTGAACAACCAATAACTTATCCATATTCGTCGTAGCTGAGATTTCCCACGCTAATATTCCATGATTTAAATATGGCAAAATCATAGTTGAATACAAAATTAGTACTGAGTAATATCTTAAAGGGAAAAAACGGTTTTAATCTAAAAATAACACCTGCATTTCTTATTCAAATAAACGAGGTGAGTGTTCCAATTCAAATGATCGTCAATAAAAGCCCCCAAAATTTTGTTGAATGTACACGGCGTGTTCTATATGTAAAAGTGTTTTATTAATAATTGTTATTTGTCCAGTAAAAATTCTGAAAAGTTACTATATAAATAACATGGATGCTATAATAACTTGAAATAGGCCCTGATGGTGCTATTATTGTATTTGTGCGTCGGTGTAATCTCATCTATTTGTGTTTTGGGTCCAATCTTTGTCAGTGTAGCCCATTTACCAATAAGTATAGGCTAGGGGTCTTCCATGGAGTCCTGTATAATATTGATGAACATAGATTATTTCTATGAAGGCGTACAGTAAATTCCATAACGTATGTACAGAAAAAAATAAAGCCATTCGGCCTTGCAAAGTAATATAAAACAATAAGAATGCCGAATATCAATTAAGTCGCTATCATGTGCAGGATCGATTAGATATCACAGAATAAATTTGGTAGAGTTACGTTGCTTTGTTTAGGCTACGGTCACAACTCAGAGCGACAACCGACCGATTTGTAGCCTGTTCGGTCGCCGCTGAAATTTTGGTGATGTCGAGCAGGCTATAAAAACCCCCAGCGATACCAGAGCGATGCCCTGCCAATTTCTCGTCGATCATCGGTCGATTTCAGGTTAAAAAAAGCAGTCACCGAGCGATGCCCCGTTAGCAACTGGATGATCTCCCAACTATGGCAACGGGCCGATTTTTACGAAATCGCTCAGAGTCCGACGGGTGATCGATAGGTCATCTACCGGTAACCTGTAGGCGTACCGGCGGCGACCCGCCGGTCTCTGCCGGAAATTTCTCACGAATTACCTCGGTTTATTCATAATGATTTGTGAAGTGATAATTAATCAATTGATTGAGGCAGAAGATCCAAGAGTTAAATTACCAACTATAAACCTCACCTATGTGAAACCACAGATGAGTAAAAATTAGGAAATCAAACAAAAGGGAGCAAAAGCCAAGATGGAACAAAGATTAGAATAGACTAGAATTTTCCAAAATATCTTGTTTGTTTCTACATTTCACAGTATTTCTGCATTCCTATTTATTTTTATATTTTCATTTTCCCATATCTTGTCATTCATTTCTTCTTCATTCAATAGTCCTTTAATAAATAATATAACCAAACCATTTATTAGTAAGTCTACATACTGACACTAACTTTTAGCTTTCATCTCTTTTGCCCCAAAGTGGTTGTCCCTGTCTTCCATGTCCCTCATGTTGGTTGCCGAGATGTTGAGATGTTGAGATGTTGGTGGAGTTTCCTTGCCTCTATCCCTACCCCTGCTTCTTCCACACTGCCCTGGATATTCTTATTATTTGTGTATGCCTTCCCAGAAAAGGGCTCCGACTACTATTCATTAAATCGAAAATACCAGTATTCAAAACAAAACGATCAATGCGTTAATTTACGAGTAATTGCATATTGAATCTATACAAGTGTCATGTAAAAATGGACAAGAGAAGTAGACTTGACTCGAAAATGCCGATATTCAAAACAAAAGATCAATGCGTTGATTCCCAAGTAATTGCATATTAAATCGACGAGAATCATGTAAAACTACAAAAGAGGTAGATTCCACTAGTTTAGTATTGATGACATTTTCCGTCACTTTCTTTAGCAAATATATACGTGTAATCGGAAATATAGCTTCATTTTTAAGAGGCAGAAAAGAAAAGAGGTACGCGAATAATGTTTTGCGGGAAAACCTATTAAAATTTAATGATAACAACTTATTCAATCATACCTTGAAAAATACACCTTTTCATTCATTTGAATGCACAACATTCAAATCATTACGAGCAATGGTTTCCGACATAAACCCCTGTAATTTCATATTGTATCGCCAAGTGCGACGAAAAAAGGTTAAAAAAAAGAATGTTGACTTGATTGCTTGGTGAATTTAGTTGATGTAATCTTCTGCTATAGACACGCAAAATACTTGCCAATGAAATTTCCTCCTTCCTACTAGATGCAGGAAAGAAGACAGATGCTTGAATGTAAGTACGTGCTCTACAGAGGACACGTGATATTGAAATCTGATGATAACGAACATGCCACAAAAAAAAACAAAAAAAAAATCCCGTTTTCCTCAAATATATAAAGCACTCCGTCCAAATAAGTTTCCGAGGTCGTTTCTCTACGTTACCTTTTTAGACCCGAATGGGAATTTATAAGACAAGAAAGAAATACTCGTCGCCATGATGTATCCTGGTTGTTGGCATCTTCACTGCGAAGGAGTATCCGACAAAGGGCAATGATGATGATGATGATGTAACTGAAATTGGATTTGTCTCCATTTTGTACGTTTTTGCTGAGATCATGGAGTAGCTCCATGCTGAGATATCGTCTTAATTACTTTATGCCTAGATAAAACTGTTCGGTTTGTGAAATTAAACTGTTTGCACTATTTTTTTGATGATTTATTTCTCTTTTTGCTGGGATGCCGCATCTTCGACTATAATTCTGCACTAAGTGGGCTGTGAGAGATGTTCAAAAGGACCGCAAAGCTTACATATCGATCTTACTCCCGTTATCTTGTTTCGAATCGCGACGCTCTCATTGGAGGAAGAGGGGAAAGAGGTTTAGTTACCACCTGATCCAATTTATCTTATTGTTTGTTTCTTTTATGATCTTTACCAGCGCGTCGATCTGATGAAGATCCGTTTATATTAGACGGCACCAACACGCTAACACTAGACACCAACCTGTTCTCTTCCACCACCAGTGAATCCTCATCGTTTCTCCATCTAAAAGCTCTCCATCACCGGAGCGGCTATTCCTCTTGCTCGACGCAGAGAGCAGTCTCTACAGATTGACATCCTGTACTGACTTCCTCGAGTGGGCAGCATCAGCGAATTTGACGTAAATATTTTCTAATAGGCCTTATTGATTTTTTCTTTGAAAAATGTTTTTATGAGCACGCTATGATAAACGAGATTTTGACATGGCTAGCATTGAAACAGAATTAAAGGAAAATTATTTTCGACCACAGCTTTTGCGTTTTCAGTTACTCAGTAAATGATATACATATGAATAATATACATTCGAAAAGAAAACGTATGTAATATTGTATATGATTATGTACATCTTTATATAAAATAAATATGTATTCCGATAGGATTTTGCTGATGCCGATCTCCTCATTAACATGTTATATTGGTGTGTCACAGTGGAATTGAAGTGGCGTCATTTTCACTACTGAGCTGAGATTTCTTACGTCGATGTTTTTGTCTTATTCCGCAGCAAATCAGTGCAATAAAAACCTGTTAATAAGCGAAGCTTCTACAGTGTTTCCGATTGAGCTTTCAAAACTGATATGAAACAAAGAAAGTACGATGCCTGTTTATGCCCTCCACGTTTTAGGTGTTATTAATAAATGGGATAAAATCTAATGTATAGCATGTCAGAAGTTTCATCAAAATCAGACTTTACATGAGAAAGTCTTGAAGTTATAATTTTCCCAGAAAAGTGATACAGCTGTGCCTCAAGTTTGCTGTCGACCACAAATAGATATAAGCTGAGGTGACGTGTCATTAACCCGTTCCTTACGGGAAGATGGTATACCAGGTTCCCAAAATGAAGACAAGAGTGCCTGCTTTAGTGGCCTAAATTCATTTAACTTTTATAGTGTTAAAATTCCCAGAAAAATGGGTTTAATAAAAAGATCCTGAGTTTATTCTATCAGCATTTGTTCTCCTTCTGTTTGAAAAATGCGTATTTTACAGTATTGTGTACCTTTTTCCTGATTTAGTTTTCGCTTGTTCTGCTGTAAACTCGCACGAACATGTACATAGCGATCAAGGCTGTGATCAGTTAGATATTTCTGTTCGCTGACACCAGTCACCCCATTCAGGTATATACCTGGTTTTGTGTAAAACAAAAGATTCTGTGAGCTCATCAGCGTACGCTCTATTCATACCTCGCACCCGATCGATGTTTCAATTGTTCACTTGCACATGTAGTTGACCGTGGAAAGGGGGTTTACAATGCACCGCTTGACTGCCTTCACACAGGTGGATTACCAACCTGTCTGCCTCTCTGTCGGCGGGCAAAAAGAATCTCGTTTTGAGAATTGCGGAAGGAACGGGTTAAATGACAACTTGTTTGCATTGCTGTGTTACCAATACAAGAATATAATTACAATCCTTGAAATAACCCAATATAACCTGAAAGAACTGCTATAGGTCTTTGCAACGCAAATATAATTTGACGCAAATGATCGTTTCTGTCCTATGATATCGTTTCTGTATACACCCGCTGAACAAGACTTGGTTACTGATTGTACATGAGTGAAAATTATTGAAAGAAACGTGATAATTAGCGAGAAAATGTCGTCGCAAAAAGCAAACAACAAGAGGACGACTTCGCCCGAGTTCCCTGGTCGGCCCCAGCTCAGAAAAGCCCACCAGCCTGGCTGGTCAGTCAAGTGTAATGCCCCGAAGACGCTCGAGGAGATAAGCGAGAATCTTGAACCCAGAATAAAGAGCGCATTGTGTTCGGACGACGTGCTTGAAAAGATTAAGTCTGTAATAATGGAGGCAATCGTGGAGAAGGTGACACAGGATGTGTACGAGGCTCTGACGCACGATCTGTCCAACATCAAACTGGAACAGGAAAGAATGAGCGAAAACATCAAAGGGATTACAAAGGAAATTGAAAAACTCAGAGAAAACCTTGATGACTTTGAGCAATATGGCCGAAGAGAGTCCCTCCGCTTTTTTCGGTGTGCCTGAAAAGCAATCGGAAGACACAGATAGCGTCATACACTGTACGTGACGTAGTCCAGCAACACCTCGACATTCTTCTAGGAGAAGGACATTGCTCGTAGCCATCGAATCACTCCAAAACCTGGTAACAGCAGCCATGGGGGAGGACCGAAGCCGATCATAGTCAGATTCGCCACCTACAACATCCGTCGCAACATCTACGAAGCCAAATCCAAGCTGAAGGGGTCTAACATCTTCATACAGGAGGATCTGACGCCGTTCAAGAGGGATCTGATCAACAAGGCGAGGAAGATGTCATCGGTGAAGCGAGTCTGGTCCAGTGACGGCCGCATCATCGCCCTTCGATCTGCCCCTGATGGTTATGAGAAAAAGGTAGTGGTTAGGAACGTCAGTAACCTAGCTCTACTTGAGTAAGAGCATGCACAAGGTTGATAGAACTTTGCACTTCGTTTACAACCTAAGTGAAGAACATATACCCATGCATTGTTTGTGAAAAGAACGTCAAGGAAAATCAAAACGCTTTCCTTAGTGTTGCATGCCTACAATGGTGTAATTTGCCCAGTTCTGGTGAGGATAGAAAAAATTGTTAACACGGATAAAGATTATATGTCGTAAATGTTACTTTGCAGAACTTCCGGTAGAAATTTTTGATATTCAGCCTGAAGATGAACCCCGAGAAGAAGCGAACACTCCCGAATTGTCCCCAACAGCGAACTTCACTGTCATCCCAGTTCCCGAATCTGTCGAGGAAGAAATAGACATGATAAGAGAGGAAAAGGGATTCAAAATAATGCATCTTAATTGTTTATCACTAACAAAAAAAACATTGATGAACTGCGACATCTTGCCAAGAAAATGGACATTGATATATTTACCCTTAGTGAAACTCACTCATGATTTGATTGAAGATGGTGACATTCATATTGCATGACCGGCGGAGCCGTGGGGGCCGTGGGGGCTCGCCCCCCCCCCCCCCCCCACTTTTTGTGCACGTTACAAAGGAATACATAAGGTTTTTGTTTTTGTTTTTTTTTTTTTGCTTGTTAACTCATGAAACCCGGATGTGGGCCCCCTACGCTCCGTCGTCCCTGTATCGATTCGTATTACCTCATCCGTAAAGATAGAACACGTGCAGGTGGAGGAGTTGCTGTCTATCAAGAATACAATTGTATGTAAAGAATGACATGATTTAGCTAAAAATGACTTAGAAATGATAATTTTAGAGGTTATACTGTCCAGTACAAACCCATTCTACGTAATTTTATGGTATAGGCCGCCAAATTCAACAATATCCACTTTAAACTCATTTGAAAATGTTTGAACTCATTTGAAAAAACTGGGTGATATTAAGTGTGATTATATTGTACTAGGCGATGTGAATTGTGATTTATTAGAAAACCGTAAATCATGGCAAACTGAATGTCTTGTAAATCTAATCAACAATTTTAGTCTTGCTCAATGTATTCAGTCACCCACCAGAGTAACAAAACAGACCAGTAATCTTATAGATTGGGTCTTGACAAACAATCGTGACAAAATTGTTTCAGCTAAAGTTATTCCTGTCACAATGAGTGATCATTACGCCGTTTATTGTACTTGGGGTGAACGTAAATCATCACAAGAATATATGCATTACTATCTTAGACGTTTAAATTTACCTGGTTTTTATGAAGATATTGCCAAACTTACTTTGGAAGACGTCTTGAATGAGACCGATGTCGAAAAAGCGTATGATGCCTTTGAAAAAAAGTTTTACTGAAATTTTGAATAAACATGCTCCTTTAAAAAAGAAACGAGTAAAAAACGAAGAATCACCATGGATTAATGATAACATACTACAAATAATACGTGAGCGAAATAAGCAAAAGCAAAAAGCCAAGGAGTCTAATCTGGATAAGGATTGGAAACTGCATAGAAAACTTTGTAACAGAGTAACTTCTCAAATACGAGTTGCAAAGAGACATTATATCTTAAACTCAATAGAATCATGCAAGGGGCAATCAGGAGACATGTGGAAATCATTACAATACGTACTTCCCAAGAAAAATAAATCATGTGCAATCACTCAGATTAAACATGAAGGTAACGATGTGAGTGATAAAAAGAAAAAGCTGAGTTATTCAATTCACATTTTGTAAGTATTGGCAAAAAGATTCAAGTTAACATTAAAATCAGTTCAGATAAAGATTGTAATGATAAGCAAACCACTTCAAACGCAAATACAAATTCATTCCATTTCAGTGAAATTTGTGAAAGCGAAGTTTTAGATATTATTAAAACTAAAAAAACAAGTAAAAATGCAGGTGGACTAGATAACATACCTGTATCAATAGTGCAGCAGACAGCATCTTACATTGTTAAACCATTAGTTTATATCATTAATTTGTCTCTCACTCAAGGAACGGTACCTGTGCCATGCAAGTTATTTATGAGTAACTCCAATATTTAAGGGAGGAGACAAATTAGATCTGGGAAACTATAGGCCAATATCAGTTCTGAATGTGTTTACAAAAATGTTTGAAAAAAATCATTTTCGGACAATTATATGGATACCTTAAACAACACTCATTATTATGTAGAAATCAATTTGGATTCAGACCAAAGCACTCCACGGAGACGGCACTTATAAATGTAACACAAAATTGGGCTGATTGTCTCGATAAAGGAAACGCAGTTGGAATACTTACCCTCGATTTTCAAAAGGCATTCGACACTGTTGATCACGATTTGTTGCTTTCCAAACTCAAACGTTTGGGGATTAGAGAAATATCACTAAAATGGTTCCACAGTTACTTAACGAACCGGGCACAATGTACTGTAGTTAACGGTATATCGTCTACAATGCAACCGATCGAGTGTGGTATTCCACAGGGTAGCAACCTCGGCCCACTGCTCTTTGTTATATACGTTAACGATATGTCAACTTGTTTGAAGGATTGTAACATCTCTTTGTACGCCGACAACACGTTAATAATTTATGCGCAAGGTAAGAATGCAAATAGTGTTGTCGATACATTGAATACGGAACTTAAATTAGTGGATGTAGGGCTTAATGATAACAAATTAGCACTGAATGCGAAGAAATGTGAATTTCTGATTATAGGTTCGAGGAAACGAATCAAACAAGCTGTGGTTCCAAGCGTTTATAGTACAAAAACAAATTCAGCGAGTACGAAAATGTAAATACTTAGGGGTTATGTTAGACGAACATTTGGACTGGACTGCTCAAACAGAATCTGTTATCAAAAAGGCGAATAAGGACATTTATTTACTTAAGAGGATTAATAAGGCTTTTATAAATCAAAAGGTAGCATTGGTGTTTTATAAGTCCGTAATTCAGTCTAAATTTGATTATTATGATATTGTTTGGGGGACTTTGGGGATAGGACTAAAGAACAGACTTCAAAAGCAACAAAATCGTGCCCTTGTTATGGGCCTAAACTGGGAATATCCCTCCGAATTTATATATCGTGAACTGAAAATTGATAAACTTGAAATTCGGAGGAAAAAGCGAATTCTTTATACAATGTATAAGATCCCACATGAAATGTTACCTCATGTTATTTGTAAACTTTTTCAATTTAAGAATAATGAGCACAACCTTAGACACCAAATGAGCAATTTTCAATAACCAAAAGTTCGTACTGAATTCAAAAAAAGAAGTTGTAGTTCAGTGGGGTAAGACTTCGGAATAGCTTAACGAATGCGATAAAAGGGCTTGGTTGGAACAACTTCAGGAGACTGGTGAATAATTTCATAACGTCAAACATTTGAGTTTAGTAGACACCGGAGATAAGTATAAATAAGTGGGGGGGGGGGGGATTATTCTGCAATTAGCTGATTTCATTTGTGTATCTCACTATGACAATTATCTTAAATTTTGTATAATTTCTGATAATTTTGTTCTGTACATATTTGTAGGTCTTAAGTTTTTGAACTTTTGTTATGCTGTTTTGTTTTGTTTTGTTTTGTTTTGATTTGATTTGTTTCTTTACTCATTTTCAGTTATGTAACTTTTGTATTGTACAATTCATTGTGTATCGTGTATTTTTAATTCACGGACTGGCTGAAAAACAGCCTCCGGCAGGGCCCGGTATCGTGACAAAATAAAATAATGAATGAATGAATGAATGAATATTACAAAAGATGTATCAAGTAACAAATTATCGCATGTCTATGCCGAGTTTCAGAAATTGCCTCGATTATTTTACTCAAATATCTTTTTATATTTCTTGGAAAGCCGCTGCATGTTTTGTGGTTATATCAATATCCTGTCTGAAGGACAACTCGTTGTCAGACAATACACAACAAGGTGGTCAAAGTTACTTTGAACCATGGTGTAAAACTTGCATGCGTCTTGTGTGTGTCCGTGCAATTTATTTGACGCTATTAAGATTATAAATTCATTTCATCCGATCAGACATGTAATCAGGAACTGTTTCAAGATATCAGTCGTATCTGTCATAGTGGATAAGACTCTTGACTCCAAATCGGAGGACCCAAGTTCGATTCCCGCCCAGTACTTACGTCCTTGTACAAGATGTTTTTACACACCATGTCCCTCTCGACCCAGGTGTATAAAAATGGGTACCTGGCAACGCTAGGGTAATGAAAATGGCAGGGCCGTAGCAACACTAAAGAGACTACCCTGGATGAATAAGACCCATTATCATTATTGTTGTTATTGTTATCATTATAATAATAATAATTATTATCATTGTTATCATCATCATCGTTATCATTAATATCATTATCATTATCAAATCTTTATCATGGAATCAATCAATTAGCACTGGAAAATGAACCGAAAATCACATCGATATAATAATATGCATGCGAGTTTGATTGAAATTTTTTATGTCTATGTTGAATCGCAGATTGTCATCATGGATGTTGCTCTGTGGAAGATTGGCGCTCTTTTTCTCTTCATGATGTCTGCCAATAATTGGCAACACATCGGTGCGGTTGCCCTGACTGAAGTCCACACGCGTAGACCCATCGGCACCAACATGGTCACCTCCACGACTGAGATGAAGACAAAAGGCTTCATTTCTCACCACGAGACAAGGTCTCATGCTCCTCTATCTGACGGCAAGCTAGCCTTTTAGGTCCAAACTGAAGTGATGACCACCAACGTAACTTCTCCACCAGCTTGGGAATGGTTGTCTCTCTTCAGTTTTTGGTGGGCAGCTCCTCAGCTCGTCTTATCCTTGGTAGGCATGGCTGGTAACCTCTTGGTTATTATTGTTCTATGTCAACGAAGAAGGGTCAATCATTTTACCGACACATTGATAGGAGCCTTGGCGGTTGCAGATTTCCTCACATCATTGACTATGCTACCGGTTCCAATTGCCGTTCATGTTTCCCCTACTTGGTTGGGTGAGCTCTACTGTCGAGTCGTGTTTCATTCCGTGCCCTTTTGGCTGTCTGTGACAGCCTCGATCTACACTCTTACGGCAATATCATTAGAACGCTATTTTGCCATCGCATACCCTCTAAGATTCACTCAGGTGTTGAAAAGAAGGCACGTCGTAACCGCCGTTTGCCTCATCTGGGTTTACGCTTTCATTGAACTCACGTTCGTGATGGGAATGTTTTCCACTGATCCGATCTACCATATTTGCAGGCCCATTTCAAGGACGAAATTGTCGCAATTCCTTGAAAGCCCACTCCTCCTGATAAGCCATTTCTGTCTACCGATCATCATCATGGCCATCACACAGGGATTATCGGTTCGGGCGATTTACCGCCAGCGCGTTCGGTTCCTTGATCCTAGGGACAGTCAGAAAAGCCAATCTACTGGGGACGTATCGTTGTTTAAAGCCCAAAAACGCATCCTGTCCCTCATCTTTGCTATTAATGTTGCATTTGTGGTTTGCTGGGCACCAGATAATGTAGCTTACTTTCTGCATACCATTGGAAAGGTCGAGTCTTATCTGCAGCCCGATTCAATCTTAAGTCGCTGTTTCACTTTGTTAGCATTCTGCAATTCCTGCGCCAACCCGTTCATTTACTCAATCCAATACCCCAAGTTTCGACAGGCAGTAAAGAACGTGTTCCTTCGCTCTAGCGTTCGACCGGTTGCAATCTTTCAAGTTTAGTGCTCTCACCTGACGAGAAATCGCAGCACACCAGGGATAGTCGGCTCTGCTGTGACTAATTTCACTGCGCAGATGCAGCACCCTAAAGCAGATGTCACATCACTGTCCCGAAATTGAGCAAAGATGGACACACGATGAAGGAAAATAAGAGATGTCCAAATTCCGCTCTGATCGTATAAACATCGGACCATTCGTATCGTGAGGGCATCTGTTACAAAATAAATGTTCGTACATATTAATGTGTGTGCAAGCATATGGCTGTGTATTATGTACACTGTATTATATACACATATCTACATATTCCTAACTTTATCTCTCCTTCTCCCTTCCCCCTTTCCCTCTCGTAATTCTACTCCTCCTCTTTTCTGTTTTGACACTTATTTTGAGAACCACTCTCACAATGCTATTATTTTCCCCCATATTTCTGCTATTCCGAATGGTGATATATATTAATTTTTTAATGTGAATTTTGGGACAGCTAGAGGAATTATTATTGTAAATTTCATGTTGTTATATGGGGATGTTTAAAGAAGGATATGGGTCATGGGGTCTCGAAGTATAGGACGAGAGTGCTAGGGTTCTTGAGCATTTGTTTTACGGGATAATCTGGTCATGAAAATGAAATTTGGGTAAGAAATATATAAATAGTTGATATATTAGGGGGTTGTGCAATCATATTTTTAAATATGTTATTTTGGCTATTATCAGTAATGTGAAATTAATGTCTCATGTAAGATGTTTTGTAGTTTTATTGGAGGAATAGTTGAATATAGCAGAAGCAAACTAGTCGCCACAGTATTTTTCTTCATAGTTTTGTTTGTTTTGAAAAATGTGGAATGCGTCCTTATTGTGTATGTTATATCCTATATATTGTATCGGATATTGCTCCACCCATTGATTTATGTAATTACGAAATTTTCTCACTCATTTCTATCATATAGGTTTAAATGCTTTGTTTTATAACTGTCTGAAGACTTGAATTTGTCTGTACAATGTACTTCGTATTTGTAATTTTATACGCGATTTATCCCCTGGGCTACGAGGTATGATATGATATAAACCTTTCTATTTAATCTTGGGCCTTCGCTTAACCGCTAGGATAGTTTGTAGAGCTTCAGCAGCAACTTCGTGAGCGGTAGCAAAATCTTCGTCTAGGTCCTGCAGTTAAACTATTTAATAAATATTCACTTCTTCAAATAGCCTTTGCGTGTGGTTCGAGCGCCATCGTGTGACCCTATACTTGCTTCGGCTGTTGATTGGCTTATCACCATTTTCGGGGCCAATTTCGCGCAAAATTGAAAATTCCATATCTCTGTAGATTGTATATTGCCTATTTCGGGAGAGTGTGACGCCACTCTAAAAAGCAGAAGTGAACACCGCCCGCATATTGAAAAAGCACTCGACATCAAAGGCCAATACATGTACATGAAAGTTTCTTATAATTATGTGGATTTAGTGAGGTATTATAATTAAACATAGCAGCAAAGTTTGTTAAAATCGGGCGAACGCGCGATTCTTTCATGTAAATTAACTTTAGTACAGTCTTGATAAAGTCCATGCACATTATTAGCCATCGCCAAATAGAAAGGCTGCAGTCTTCTTCACGTCCTTTAGGAATAGAACGACAAAGAAAACTTTCAGTGAATTCCGTGTAATTCTAGTTTCTAGCACAATGAATTAAGAGCTGTTGAGTAATCTCTTTCAGATGATAGTGAGAAATGTCATCCCTATACTAGCATGATCTATTATGAATGCCAGTATAGACGTCGTGATGTGGTGTAATTTTCATAGGAATAATGATAACTTTATGCATTCTTTTTATATCGAAAGAAATGTCAAGAGAAGCCGGATTATACTTGATAATTTCCCTTATAATTGAGAAAATAATTTCACCCCATTGTGACTTTTTAGTGACATGTATCCATCTAAGATCAAATTTACTTTCTGTATCTTATTTATACCATATCACTTTATCTATGAGAAGTAGGCCAAGTTTTTTTAAAGTGCAGTCGCATGAAGTCGCTCGGGTGACTTCATTTGTTTGATCAATTTGCTACTTTTCTTAGCATCGATACCATAAGTTTAATCACGGATATCATATACAATACTTTAAACATTCCGTAAATTTTATAATATTCTCGACATCTTGTATTTTTGCATGTCACGTCATTTTTGACATTGATATACTGCACTAAAAGCCTACGTTATATTTTTGGAACCTACATCCTGCAAGCTTTGCTTTTTATTGTGTTCCTCATATTACACGACAATAGGTACGTTCTTATACATTTGTGCAATTTTGTTTCAAACTGACCACTGTGTTAAAAATATTTCTTTTTTTCTAATATCAAATGGAATATAAAACTTGTATGAAATGTGGAATATGGAACATGAATAAAAAGATATACCTTTTATTATTATCATGGATTTATTATTACTACATTATTATTATAGATTGAGGCTGTCTCATAAATTACATTCGGTCTAACCGTTTTGTTGTTGCTTTGTTGTTGGACCATTTTGCTACAGTGACTTTTCATGTACAAATGGGAGATCGTGCATAATTTCATTCGGAAAGTATTTTGATGCATGTTTTATCTGATACAAACTGGAGATGAGAATGTTATTCATCCCACCGCTGAAAGTGTTTGGTAGCACAACTTCGGTTGGGATGAGATCATCTCTGCCGCATAGAATCGGTTGGAATACAAAGTTTTGCTGCAAATGATCTGTATTTTGATCTTTTAAGTCCTTAACCCTAACTAGGCCGGGGGGGGGGGGCCTCCGAGCCCCCCCCCCCCCCTCGACGTTTTGCGCGATGTATCGCTATCGCGAGAAGCTATCGCCGCGACATTTCATGATTTTTTTCTTTCGAGTCTCCCGCATCATTTGACACCAAATTTGCAATGCCCGGGTGCGCGGTTCCGAAGTTGCGCATAAATATGCACGTGCATGTCAGACCAAAAATTGCTCAAAAACGTGAATTTGTGTACAATTTCAATGCAAACTGTGTTTACAGGCAAATTTCATAGAAGCATGATTATTTTGGGGGTTTATTGATTAAAATCAATTAATAACGCATTTTCTTGTTCGGAGCAATGTCACGGACAAATTTCATCGAAAAAACAATGAAAAACATAAAGTCGAAAAAAAAAGAAATACAAAAGAAATTCAAAAAACAATAAAATACTTAGGAATTTTTTTTCTGATTGTGCAATTTTTTCTCTTACATTTGCTAAGGACACTAAAAAGAATATCTACACCAAAAGTGTGCCTGTTTTGAGCTTTATTTAGTGATTTATACCAAATTGTCTGATTTCATGCATCATTATGCATAAATTAGCATAATTTAGTGTAAATGATAATTTTTGAAAGAATTAACTTCATGGTACTTTAGATTACATCATAGGCAATGCATTTGCCAATTTTCGTCGCGATCGCGCGGTCGACGGCCGAGATCCGGGGGGGGGGGACCTGGGAGGCCCATCCCCCCCCCCCCCCCCCCCCCCCCGCTCTATCACCTACCTAAATAGCCCGGCCTAGTTAGGGTTAAAATACATTCACGCATGTTGTATCATTGCTGTGAGCGGATATCATGTGATGTTGGATCAACACTGATGAGGTATTTAACACCTGAATGTGTATTAGGAGAGAAGATAATCTGCTACCATGCATCCTCTGTGATTTGCACAGTATTAAAATTTTTGTTTTATCGCAACACATGAATTCACGCCTTTATGATTCAAGTGTGGATCGGTGAGACAAGAAGTTTCTCATTTTATTTTCATTGTATATTAAGTTGGACGTAGCGAACATATTTTACAGAAATCACAGTATCAGCAATGAGAATTTTGAGTTATCTGCACACAAGATGAAGCTTTCAGCGTTTCAGTGTTTCAGTATAGTTTCAACCATTATCGCAAGGACACACAAATTAATATTCCCCTCCCCTGCCTGATTGTCATTCTATATATATAATGCCCCTTCAAAACTCATTTAGATTTACATTTAAAATTCAGCAAGCTTCTCTATTTTTAGGAGTACAATGTTAAAAAAGGAAAATACTATAAAGATAAGAGAATTTGATCAAATAAGATTCTTTTTTAAAATCAAGTTTTACGAGCAAATTTAATGAATCGTTCAGATACAAAATAGAAATACAATATAAATTGTTGCAATTTCTCTTCCAAGACATGTTCCACGAATCCACATTGCAGGGGCTAGCTGTGACAATAGACAAACGTAACGATCGACGATTGATCATAATGGCAGTCCTGTCCTCATGGCAAAACGACTTGAAGGATTTACACGCAAAAGAGGCAGAGGTGCAAGTGGGGGACAAAATTATGGGTAATATATACGCTTAAAGTGACCATGAGTTAACATAACTATATGCATTATAAATATCACACTGCATTTTTCATCATAATTATGTTTGGTATAAATATTATGATCATACAAAAAAAAAAAACAACACACACACACAATATTCACGTATTTTATCATTAACTTTGATTTTCTCATAATAGCTTCCATTGGTGATTAAGGAGAGCATTCCGCAAACATCAGGTCCGTAAATGTAGTGTCTAAAGGATTTGTAAGCCAACTGTGGTTCTTTGCTTTTTAAATGAATTCAATGTTACTGTGGGTACATGTTGTGGCTTTGTAATGTTTTGTTAATTGTATATAATGACAAATTATTGTTTAAAAAGCCAAGAATTTTGTTAGTACCATGATACCCGTATAATCAGATATTAGCCTTGGAAGCAACGCAACGTTTGTGATCTCTGTGATGTATACTGCTATTTGCATATTATTTGCAGGGCTGGCGGAGCGTTTTTAAAAGTGGGGGGGGGGCACTTCCGGGTTTCATGAGCTAACAAAAAAAAAAGGTTCTTCATCTCTCCCCTTCCATTTCCGGGTCTCTTCAGCTGACAAGCAAAAAAAGAAAAGAGCGGGGGGCCCAAAGTGATGACAACTTATGTAGATTCCTTTGTATGGTGCACAAAAAAGTTTGGATTGATCCCTGAGGTCACTCCAAAAATGATCACTCCAAAATTAGTGAAATTGAACATTTTCACTTTAAATTCACTCCAATTTTACTAGAAACTCACTCTTTTCTGTTATTCACTCCTTCAAGAGTGAAGATTTTCACTCTTCTGTTTTTTTCGACGCCCCTCACTTTAGGCCTATGTGAAAACATAATCTTTTACATTTAACGTGCATTGTATATTATAGTGTGTCACTACCATGCAATACCAATGGCGTTGTACTTATGGATGTTTACTATCAAGTACAATACCAGAAAATATAGTGTTTGACTAAATGGCTTCTAGCATAAGTTGTAAATAACAACACAAATGAATCTCCCAAGAATTAAAACAAGAGTTCAGGCAAACAGACTCTGATATAGGCCCCGGTAAGTATCAGATTTTATTGAATTTAACCAATAAACACAGTCTTGTTCTTTAATGTCCGAAAACCTTATATTTGTGAAAATAGGATCCCGATATGCCATTATAGAGAGACACAACAACAAACACCTTTCTAGTTGTTTATTTGGACCCCTAATTGGCAATAGGAGGGAACAAAACACCTCTTCTTATATAGGGCAAACTGTGTACTTGTTGACGATGTCCCCTGTCTAAAAGCAGACCTTTTCATTTCCATTTTGTTTTTATCCATTATTACTTTTATCATTATCACTTTCATTGTTATTTAAAACCATTAATATACATATAAACAAGGATTGAATTAAAGTTCATTCAGTGTTACAACATTGAAACACATCTTTTTTTCATACTAGAAGACTCCTGGAAATTAAAATTGAGCGGTTGCTAGAAAGGGAGCTTGTATGAAGCAGTGTTGTCAATCTGGGAAGCGGGTGAATAGCAATTTAAAGTCAATGGAGAACGACCTCCCTCCCCTCTCCATCCCCCCCCCCCTCCCCCCCCCCCATGACAAAATGGCAGGCAATTTAGAGAATATAATAATTCGCACCTTTCAATCCAATCGAGAATAATTTGTGTCATTTATCATTAGTTATCCTTAGGCCCTACTTACCCTTCCTCACGGGTACGATCGGAGTATGTGTCAAATTTGAATAAAATGCATCACTATACTCGCGTCAATTTGAGATAATACCCTGTGAGATATTGTACTTTTTGTTTTTGTTTTTGTTTTTTGTTTGTTTGTTTTGGGGTTTTTTTCTTTGCTATTTTCGTGACGATACATTTTGAATGACATAACGGTTTAGTTACTAGTACGACGTAGTACAGTGTCAATCACGAACAATCTTGCAGTCATATATTTCCCAGCGTGTTGCAGGGGTTTTAGTACTTAGTACAATGTACTCGTAATTCCCACGGCGCTTCCTCGAAGCGCTCTCGTGTGCGGTGCTCGAAGAAAAAGCGGAAGTGGCTTTCAAGCGAATCTCTGACACGCAATCACATGAGCTACTAGTAGCTGGTCGGCAGCAGAGCACGGACGTAGCGCGCATTCATCATGTGTACGCCATAAGGCCATAATAATAACATGTACGCATACCATCGTACGTACGTACGTGTGAGATGAGACGACCACGTACTCGACATGACGGCGTACTCCTATGTCAATCTACGTGCAGTAAAGCCACTACGTACACATTGTACGTGTGTGCGATCCGCACAGTACAGTAATAGGCGCCTCTACCAGGCCTACATCACGTTTAAGAACTCTTGATTGTGAACTAGTCGCACCTTGTCGGAACATTATACGACCACGAGCTTGCAATTCGCAATTTGCAATTTCCTGCCTTACGTGTACGGTCAGAATCTGAAGACTCGTGCAGGCCGTCCACCTCAAACTGGCTGTTGTTTTGAAGTGTAAGTTTGACACCCACGAAGCAAACTCTACTACGAGGACGTGTGTGGCACTGCTCAACAACGCTGTGCTATCGGTATGTACGATGGCACGACTCGCTGTCTTTGTTCAACCCACTCGTACTCTTCATAGTCTGGGTATTGGTGGCGATGATGATTGGGCTTTTAACTGTATGCGATCTATGCGAGATACCAAGAAACTCCCCACTTATGAAATATAATACAGAATCAGAGTATACTAGAATTTCCCCATTCTAAGAGGAATCCAAAGTTTATTGGATGAAAATCAATTTTGGGATGGCTGAGACATCCAAAATAAAGTAACAAAACATCTCTCTCTGTTTTGATTTGGATACATGTCATTGTAACGGTTAGATACAATGTATCTCGGCAATTTCAAATCAAATTTTCCTCAAATAGATCTAACATAGTTAACACTAAACAGTTACGTAACGGTTAACACTTAACAGTTAGTGGCCTTACCTTAACGTACTGATGTACCGGTATCGTTAGACTCTGAGAATTACATGTTCTTTCATATTTTATTAAATTGTAACTGTAAGAGGTTTCTCATTATCTCTCTGAAAAGAAAGTGTTAGAAACCTGTGTGTTAAGTATGGTGTCATGTCCACCAAAACTTTACCACCTTTTTTTTTTTTTTTTTTTTTTTTTAAAGGGGTGGTTGGATCTAGATCTAACTGGTTAAGTAGGCACTAACCGTTACATACACGGTGTACCACTGACTTTCTACTTGGATGTGATGATATATGTGTTACCTTTTATCTTATTATTTTTTTTTTTGCGAGATACTAGGAAACCACCCATGAAATGTTACAGAGGACACAATTCACATAGAGGAATTCAAAGTTTCAAAGTTTAAATGCATGGCTGGATCCAAAAACTAAAAAAAAAAAAAGTAAAACTAGATCTATCAACTTCAAGATGGGTCCCACCTTTTATTATTTCCTTCGTTTTAGATGTCTTTGCCATATCAAAACCAATTTTCATCAAATAAACTTTAAATTGTGGGTTTATGACATGTAATCTCTCAGAATCATGAGAATCATTGAATATGTTTTTTTTCCTTGAATATATGATAGATCTAAAAGAGGTTTCTTATTATCTCATTGCAAAAAAAAAAAAAATAGTTGGAAACCTGAAGCCCCATTTATCACCAAAACTGTATCATCCGTTTAAAGGAATACAATCGCATGCTGATGCAGACTGGGTTAATCATCAATAGTTAGTTTTAACTATTGTAATATCGAGACCAGTGTTTCTGCTGGGCCATGTTCTCGCCCCCCCCCCACCCCCCCCCCCCCCCACGAAAAGAAAAAGAGAAAAAAGAAAGAGATCATATTTGCTGAAACTGGGCCAACTGAAAAAAGTCTGTTATTTATAGATTTGGTGTATTGAGGAGCTTAAGTGGGACTCACTTTGAAAAAGGTTGAGAAGTATGACTATGTGCAGGTCTAGAGTCTAAACCTCAGAATCAATGGTGGGTTGAGAAGGGGAAAAAGCTCACTATGATTTACAATTACTATAGAACTAAGTTAAGTCTAGACATAGTGATTAGTGGGCTATGTACTGATGTACCGGTAGGCCCTACCTATCAGGCTACCTGCAGTGCACAAACTGTAACACCTAACAATAGACAGCCGCTGTGCACAGCCACAGTAAACGTGATTGATGATGATTATGATGATGATACAATTGTACTGGTAATAATAAAAATGATAGTATTAACCCATTTCGCGCAGGAACCTGGTGAACCTGTGTGTTAAGTCTGTGGGCATTTCAGAATTCAGTATGGAATAGGTTAACGTTTATCTATAGTGTACATGTAGTACAGAAATATCACAGGGTAGTGATTCCTACCAACAGAAAAAATAGAATCTAAATAGATATAGTCTACAGGATAAAGAGAGAGAAAGGATTATTTAATGATAAACAAACTGAAATTACTGCTTGATGTTGTGTTCAAGTCTGTTGTGAAATTGTTAAAAGTTCAACATTTCCTGTATTGTTCCAGTGTTCTACTGTGTATGTATCGTTCCCACCATTCTTTAATTGTAAATGCTTTTTTATCAGGATGTGGAAATAAATGAAATGAAATGAAAAATGAAATATAAACAGTGACACATGAAAGGTTTGTGGTAAGGTAGTGAGATTTGGTCAAGGATAGGACTTTTAGGAGAGCCATCTGTGAAACCTGTGCCTCACTGACTGTGTTGTGTTTTTTTGTGTGTGTGTTAGCTAGGTGAACTGAGTGGAGGAGACCAGGACTGAGTGATGGAAGAGCACAAAATGTATGATCAACCACTGGAGGGGGCACAGTTGGCTGTAATGGTGGAAGAACTGGATGAGCATGATGGGGGGCTATCAGAATGAGGACCTCAGCACTTCCGCATCTCCAGCTGGCCTTGGTCGACGCAGATCCCTGCGTACAGTCATCAAGGAAGAAGAAGGAGAAGAAGAAGAAGATGACAACGAAGAGATCCAGAAAGAGGTTCCGTGGAGGAAGAGGAAGCGAAAAGCCGTAGCTTTTCACTTCACCCCGGAACAGGAGGAAAACTTGGTGGAATGGTTTCGAATTAATCCCAGATTTTACAACAAGAAGTGCAGAGGGTACAAGAAGACCGATGTCAAGGAAAAGATGATGGAGAACAAAGCCAAAGAGTTCATTGATGCAGATGGAAATGAATGTACACGTGAGTTGCTCTGATATGATAGACATGAATTCATCTTTCCCCCCTTTTGCCCCTTCTCTTTAATAATGAAGTGTATCAAGTTGTACACATTTTAGATTGCTTCATAGTATCTTTGCGTTAAAACTGCATCATTATGATCCAACTTGGAAGATTTCAGTTTGTTTGTTTGTTTTTTTTGGTTGGTTTTTTTTTTTTTAAGGAAGTGTATGAACATCAATCAGCCTGCCACTTTCAAAGATAAAATTGACAATTTCGGTTTCACATTGTGAGAGAAATTACATTGTTTGTTCATGCCGCACACAGAGAGATGAGGCTTAGATGGTAAATAAGCGTCAAAACTACTCTACAAATATGTAAATTCATTATATGCCATCATGACTTGTGTCTTCTTGAAGGGATGGTAATGTTTTGGTTGAAGAGATGTGGCTTCAATGTTTTAACCCTATTTTAACTGGGCTATTTGAGACCAAGTTTTTACGGGGGGGGGTCAATTGACCCCCCCTTCAGATCTCAGCCGCTGATGGCGCGATTGCCGCAAAATTTTGCCTGAACATACAATTGTAGAGCCAGATGTCAACTACAAGATTACATGGTCATACAATACAAAAGTATTAATTTTCTATTTTTAGTGAATTGATTATGCAAATTTATGCATGAAATGATATTTTCACCTGTAACTCCAGTAAAATGACTGAAGGATTGCTAAACTTTTGTGTCAGAATTCCTCAAGACACATTTAACAATTTTCTTGGAAAAAATTAGCACAATCAAAATCAATTTCTTTTGTTTTTCATTGTTTTATTAATTTCTTATGTATTTTATTGTTTTTTCAACCTTTTGCTTTCTTTTTTTTCACAAATTTGTTGCAGACATTCTTTCAAGCTTATGTACATTAGAATTGATTCATTTAGATGATTTGAAGTTGAAATAATCTACTGTGAATTCAACCAAAAAACACAATTTGCATTGGATTTGCACACGATATCATGAATTTGAGCCGTTTTCGGATTGACATGCATTATATGCAAAACACTACGTGACTTCAGAGTGGTCTACCCGGACGTCGTAGATTTGGTCTCAAGATATGCGGAAGACTTCAATGAAAAATGTCATGAAACGAGGCGGCAAAATCTTTGCGCATTGCGGAATCGTGGCGGAAAACGTCGGGGGGGGGGGGGTCAATTTGACCCCCCAGCTAGAATAGGGTTAACTTTTTATCTGCTAGATAATGAGAAACCACTTGTAAGATATGAAAGAGCATAAAATTAAAAAAGGAATTCAAAATTTAGTTAATGAAAAACAGTTTGAAAATCACTGAGACATCCAAAAACAAACTTTCTTGGATGTGCGAAAAAATTTCATTTCATTTTATTGTTTCTGTATGGCACAATATAATCAACTCTGATCACTTTCAGAAATAAACATATGATTCATAATAATTCATGGCTGATTTTGCACATGACAGGTAATCAAATCTTAGTGACAAAGAACGAAGACATAATAATAATAAACAAAAAAAGTCAAGGTACATACAGGAGGATCCCCAGTAAGCCGAGCTTGATATTGGGGCCTCATACACAGATAAATGAATAAACAGTTTCAACCAACTGTCGGTTTACTTAACTACAACAAGACAAACTAGTTTTACACAACAAAAACAGTTACAGTTAAAATGGATCTGCCTTTTATTGGGTCGCTGTTTGGACCACCATGTTTCGGGATATCTCGGCCATTTCAAAAACCAATTTTCATCAAATGAGGTTTTATTTCCTTTTGGAATTGTATGTCTTTGCATATCTCATATGAAGTTTTTCATTATCCCACAAAAAAAAAAAAAAATGAAGCCCTATCTCAACCAAAACTATACCATACCTTTAATCTGTGAAGTAAGCACACTGAGAATTTCAATGTCACCCTCACTTGTAACTTGTCACCCTCACTCTGGTCCATAGCAGCTCCCCCCCCCCCCCCCACCACCACCACCACCACCCTGTGCCCTCCCAATCCCCCCCCCCCCCCCCCCACTTTTCAGAATATCCATTCTGCACAGTTATGGGAATTTGTAGAATTACACTGTAAACCTTTAAAGCAGAATAAGTTGTGATGGAACTCACTGTGTGTGTGTGTGGGGGGGGGGGGGGGTAGGAATTATACAAGTAATGTATTTCAAGAGACTCCAGGGGTCCGTTTCATGAAAGTCTTAAAGGTAGGGGATACCTTTTACAGACCTCCCAAAATGCAGCAAAACATTAAATATGAACCTCAGGGGACTTGTTTAGGCCACTGCTGAGAAATTTGGAAGTCAACAGTTATCTACAATTTGAATAATGCACAAAACTAAACTACTCAGTAGTTCTGTGTGTCAGCCACACTTGTTGCAGTCTTCTGTATTTTTTATCTATAAACACAAATCTAAAAGTATAAGAGCTGACGTAATAACATATAGAGTGTGTGGCAAGAATGTATATAGAAATGTTTGTAAGTTTTGATGAACTTTCTTCACAAAATATACATGATGGACACACATGCAGTGCATGGGTCTGCAAAGGTAGCCTAGTAATGTACTGGAATTTACGGTGAGCCCCGAAAAAAATTCAATTCAAAATCTAACGGTCAATAAAAATGTATTAAATGTTACCTTCCACTTTCAATACTTTATGGGAGTTTCTAAAATGATACTCTCTTCAACATACCACTGTATTATACAACTCTTCATCTAAGGCATGCAAATGGGATTCCCTACCTTTAAGAGAGCCTTCATTCTGATAAGAGACTTCATGAAATGAATTTTACTTCTCTTTGAAAGTCTGTCATAGCTATGTACATATGAGCAACTTTGGCCATTCTGAGATTTACATAAAGAATTTTATGTGATGATTTCATGAAATGGACCCCAGGGTGTGAGTTTTTGTTTGTTTTTTTTTTTTTTAAGTATGTTCTTTAAATAAGCCAGTTTTCATTGACTTGTATGTTGCCTCACTTTGCAGTTAAACCAGGGTCCTGTTTCATAAAACTTATTATCAATAACAATTGCCACATTTCTATGACAAATTTGCTCTCAGCCAATCAGATGCAAGGATATCAGTAGCTTATAACAATTGTCCTATTAAACTTGTTATCGATAGTAAGTTTTATGGAATGAGGCCCAGGAAATAACACATACACACACATCTGTATTTCCAGCAAGATGAGAAATATATTGTTACCTTTTACATGTTTGGACCTACAACGGATAATATCTTGTGTCACCACTCACAAATTAATTACTGCTGCTGTCTCTTTGCAGCTGCCCAGCTGAAGATGTGGTGGACCAACATGCGGACCTACTATGGCAAACTCAGCAAGGGCTGGCCAAATCCGACAGAAAGGGAGCAGTGGATAAAGACTTCTTTTGCCTTTCTCTGGGACCACATCATCAGAATCACCTTCCGCAGGGGTTGCAAGGTACTTTTTGTCAGGAGACGTCGTCATACATTGGACAATACTGTAAATCCTTGTTATTGATAATTACCATACCGTATAGTTAAGGTGGCATTGTTGTATCTGAGAAATTGTGATTATCCCCTCCTTATTCATTGATTTAAATGTAAAAACAAAATCCCCAAAACACACACACACACACACACACACACACACAATGTATTTTCTGCAGGTACAGATTGTGAGCTTCATGGACTTGGAAAATGGACTACCGGTAGAGCCCTTGAACATTTATTCCTTGCCCTGTGAAGAAGGATCTTTTAATTGTCTGAATCTACATTTTCGGTATTGCTGATTCTACTAAAGAAACACTTGCTGCCTGTGATTTTAAAATACAGGGAGGAATTTGTTCACAAGGGCAATTCCACGGTAACTAGGACACAGGTGCCAAAAATTCAAAATGATATTTGTTTCAAACGCCATACATTTTCAGACAGTACTTGAGTTGAAGTTTTAAGAATCATTATGTTTTTCAATAAAAGCGGCCATTTTGATTTTCAAAATGGCTGCCAAAATATGCCTATAACTCAATGGTGAAAAGAGTGTATTGTCGCATAACTTACTCTCTGTATATCCACTTTATTAGTACTCTAAACAACAATCTTTCATATGTATGCAGCTACCAGAGAAGTCTTTTACCACACGATAGAAAAAAAAGCTGGTAGCTTTAAAGAATTTGATAAAAACTGTTAATTACTTTGATAATGATGGATGTAACGTCAGTTACCAAAAACAAGGAATTTTTAAGTTTATTCATCAAAGGAACTGAGCTGTATGATGTAACTTGGGATTTCTAATGTATGCCCATATGCCTTTATTTTAATACCAGAAATAAGGATACTTGGCATACTGGAGAGTCAAAATGAACACTACAAAATGTGTAACGTCAGTTACCGAAACGACATACACGAGTATGTAACGTCAGTTACCATGACAGTACTTATAACTGAGGCAAATTTTTTGACTTTTGGCCATTTCAATACATCTGGGAAGTCAACTTACGACAAAGAGCAGCAATCCCTTTCATAGGAAATGATGTCATTACCATGGTATGTCCATGGATATTTTGTTTAATTTTATTTTATTTCTAAATTCATTTATTCATTCATTTACCATGATTATCTTTTTTTTTTTTTTTTGGGGGGGGGGGCTTGATCTTTCGATTTTTGATTCAGCATAAGTTTAAGGTTAAATCATCTGGAAGTTTAGTTTGCCACATGCAGTATATGCACTCAAATTAGTACATTCCCAGGCCTACGGGATGATAAAGCTACCAAAGTTTGTAGGCCTAATCAGTGACATGATTGCATGTTAACCACATTTTCTATAAAAAAACAAACAAACAAACAAACTTCTGCACAGCTGTATACCAACAGTTTAACAATCTTCACCAACGTTTGCTTTTGCTGGCATTTTTTTTTTTCAGGAAGCTTAGTCAAGTTTCTACCTCAAGGCAAATGCACAAACAGATATTTCTTCTCTTGCACTTAAATGTGTGGTGTAGTTAACATGGCTCATCTTGTATTATGGTATGTGAGGCATGTACAAACTGTACTCATTATTGTTTGAAACTTAACACTGATGTTGCTCAAAGTGAGAGAGGATTCTATACGGTTTTAAAAAAATTGTTCATACAGTGTGTATTTGTTGATTACTTTATTCTATTCATGCAGGGACATTTTGTAATACAACACATGATAATTATGAACAGGAAGAGTTTTTTATATTGATTTTAGTATTCTTTCGTTGCAAAGTCCGATTTCTTGGTATCTCGAATGTACGTTATTTGTATTTGCAAGCCGTGATACATCAGTGAAAAGGAAAAGAAAAACAGTTAAATTACTTCAAGCTAGGAATAAAACAATAATGCTCTTTTGACCAAAAAAAGCATTTATTTTTCTTCTTCACAGAGAAATATTAAAAGTGTGACACTTTTCATTTAAATCAATTGATGATGGAGATCATCAGGAGTAAAATAAAGAAAAGAAGGAGAAGTAGTCACAATAGATTTCATACATATTTATGCATATTTATGAGTTGATACATGTTTTTTTCCCCATGACCTGGAAGATATTTTGATATTTTTTTCAAGCACAAAAATATCCATGTTTTGTGTAGTACTACAAGGTATTATGGGCGGAGCACTCTATGTAGATAAAAACTTTCCTGTTCATTAAAAAACAAACAAACAACAAACAAACAAAAAAGCCCTTAGTCGTGTCAATATATTTATACTTGGAACTGCTTAATCTATTAATGGCTCTGTGTAATCATAAATGTTGAATAAAAATTTAATCTTCAGACAAATGTCAAGAAATATCCTCTTGTGCATTTACATTATTTTTGCCCAACTGTGCTATGGCATGGGGGGGGGGGGGGGGGGTGCCCCCTAAGGGCCCACCCAATATTATTTGTGTCTTTAGATTTTGTTTTAATTTGTTGCTGTAGTTGCCTGGGATTGTCACTGGTACTGTACATTGCAGCAGTATAATAACCTGTTAAATAAATAAGTTCTCTGTAAACCCCGCGGCAAAGTATGTGTAACGTCAGTTACGTAACGTCAGTTACTGACATGTTTACCTTTAAGTTTTCATAGAACACAAAGAAAATGGACTACTGTTTCATTTCATTGTGTATTTATGACTGATGAACCAAGGTATGACTCCATATCAGCCAAATCATTCTGAATGGTCAGAATTATGAAATATCACATAGCTATTCCCAATCATGATTTTGCATGTGTAAACCCTATGGCAAATGTAAGCGTAACGTCAGTTACGTAACGTCAGTTACCGTCATGCCTTCACTGAAATTGGCATGGTGGTAAAAGGAGACAACTAAAGTGCACATTATTTTGCACACCTGTTCCTAAGAACCTAGGTGTATTGCCATATTAAACACATAAAGGCTAAAAGTCAGGGACATGAGATATTTCCATTTACATTTACACCATAATTTCCCATGTCCTTTTTCCGTAACGTCAGTTACCGACACATTTTCACTTGCTATGTGATAAGAAATGCAGTTTGAGAGAAAAACTTTCCACCTATTTCTTCATTCTCATGAACTTATTCATCAATGCTAATTGCAAGCCCAAGGTGCTTTCATTCACAAAACTACAAGGTAAACAATTTCATGAAAATCCTTACGTGTAACGTCAGTTACCGTGGAATTGCCCACAAGCAGAAAAGACAACACCAAGCTACTAGAGGCTGTAACGTTTGGCAAAATTACAGAAAAATCAAATGGAAACACTGTCATTAACATGAATTTTGGACATATCACTTTGGAAAACACATTGTCAACTTGCACAATAACAGAATTTCTATTAACTGTATCCATATGATCTTGTATTGATTTGATCAATAACTGTCACATTATTTGCCACTCATCTTTGGAGCTGTGCCACAATCTTTCTCAAGATGGCCTCCAGGAAATGCTGCCAGAAACTGCTTAAATGCTGTGTGCAGGGGAAAGTGAAGGGGTGTTTACAGCACAGATCTGACTTTCCTCTCATCTGTTTGTTTCTTTGTTTGTTGTTGTGTGGGTTTTTTTTTTCTTCAGCTGAGGAATGTGGTTGCAGAGCCTCCACCTGAAAACGAAGAGGATATTGGTTGGGAGGTGATGTCGATCCAGGAGATGAGTGAGAACACTGTAAACGAGGACCACGAGACAGAATCCTCAGAGGAGCTTACACCAAGTAAAAGAAAGAGGGAGGAGCCCAAAGACTCCAATGGCGTCCAAGTGGTCGAGAGCGAGAAGAAACTTGACAAGTTTGATGTTGAAACTATAGAAAAGGTGAGCTACTCTTCAGTGGGAATTGGAACTGCTTACCCTGTTGATAATAAGTAACAGATAATACTATAAATGAGTAGTAATGTGGTGGTTACATTGTATGTCTCTTTGTCATCAACTTTGTCAAAGCGAAGGAAAATGCCGCTTTTTCTAAAGATCTTTTCTTCTTCTATGCAGATATGTAAGTCATTTTATAGTAGTGATATTCCCATGATCAATGTTTCTTTAAAAGTATAAACTGACACTAAGATGCCTGACATAAAGCGACAGGCTTCTTGGCTTGCATATTTAGCAAACAGCTTTGCATTTTGCACCTTTTCCATGCAAGATTCTAGTATTCCCATGGACCTTGCATCAAGTTGCCAAAGCGATTGTGTTGACCATGATAATGTTATGATGTATGCTTGTGTGTGAAATGTAGAAGAGACATGCAGCACAAGCTGTGTCATAGACCAGTAAACCTGCCTCTTGTTCAGTGGCCTCTTGTTAACTAGATGGTCTGTAACATGGCCCCTCACAACAGACAGATATATTGCATTCAATCTGCCGGCGGACTGTTCAATATATCTACACACACACGCAAATTCAACAGATAGATTGTGACTTAGTACTGTGTCTTTTTATTTCCTTATTTGTTGTCTTTATATCTCTTTTTTTTTTAGGGGATGGGCTGTAATTATACACATCTGTTGAATGTAATTTGAAACGCTACCACTCTGATCACCTTGAATTGCATTCCACAATACTACACATTTCAGATATGCCTCAATGTAATGAGGGCCGCGGCCCCAACACCATGTCTATCCGTACCTGCCACCGAAGAGCTGGAAAATTTTGCCAGAGACATTGTGAGCAGCATGAGACGGGTGCCGGAGGAGTGTTGGAATGACGTCAAGGCAGAGATGATGATGGTGATAAAGAACTACTCCAGGATGTCCTCTTCCCAATTCACCACCACCGGTGTGGGATGTGCGACAGTGGCACCTGTACCCCCCATCAACTCGGTCCCAAGCCCTATTAACCCCAGCACTGGTGCTTCTCCCAGACTGAGCAACCTCCGGCATGGGAACACTCTCTCCCAGGGCCCCATTCCAGTAACAATCAGCCCATTTCAGTATGGGCAGCACACTCAGCCATTGCCGCAGCCGTTGCCACCACAGGTGCAACAGCACCAGCCTGGAGTGCTGGCCATAGGATCGGGGACGATACGAACGGCAACACCTGCCACAACAACAACCAACTCCAACACTGCTACAAACAACAAATGAGGTCAATAATAAAGTCCTGGGAATTTAGAGTGATATTATTATTATCAATGTGTGTTTATTTATATAGGCAAATGTGCATTTAGTATTTTTATATCTCATTTTAAGCACATTTCTGTAGTAAAATGCTGTTATATGGATTTGATCTTCTTTTAGAACAACATGCATTCATTGAAAGAAAAAATAGTGGCAGGAGTGGATTTGGTGTCGTGGTGAGTGTATGAAGTCATGCATGACTCCTAGCAGAATGTTAGCTGTCCAAAGAAGGAAAATAGTCAAAGTTGTTTACAACTGTGCTAGGGAATATTTAGATTTCAGCCTTATTGCATTATAGAGGGAAAAGTTTCATCAATGATCGAAAGATGCATGATAAAACTTTGTTCACATCCAAAATATTATTGCGCACAGTGATGTAGATCAGATTTTTTTTTCTTTACTGCCATATTTAGGTAATGACCTTACAAGCACTGATAGGTGCAGACAAGAATTGTGCGCGAAATGTTTCAGCTTACTGTAAAACGAGGAATGTTCGCGTGCATTTTGATTTTGCAAATTTCGCGAGTGCCAAAATTCGTGAAATTAAAATGCACACAAAATTTCTTGCCTACACAATATGCATTGGATCCTAGTGGCAATTCATCATGCTGCGAGAAAGGCCGTCAACTCCAATCCGCAAAATTTTCATGCTGTGAATATATCATGTTTTTTTGTATAGTGATTTTCAAACATTTTGAACGACTTTGCAAGATCTTCAGAGTGACTTTAATTACAGAATTATTCAACCATGGCATTATAATTTGTATTGAATCATACAAGGTGGATTGCATTGTTGTGCTTTCTTTCAATTTGATGTCAGTTTACAATACTGTAAAAGTGGAAATTTTCGCGCATTTCGGGCAACCAGAAACTAGCGCGAAAATAAAAGCAAGCGAATATTTTTGCCTGCCATATGTTCCTAGGCGTCATGTCTTGATTCCGCAGATTTAAAAACACGCGAAAGTCTTCTTACCCGGCCAAGTGCGAAAAATTGGTCGCGCGAAAATATCCACTTTTACACTATTCGAAAACAGTTGAATAATGCCACAACAAAACATTCTTTTGATTTTGATGTATCTACATCTGTCCTTGCCCATGATAACTCTTAACTAAGCTCCTTTATTTGGAGGAAAGTCATGATTTCATTGTAAATTGTGGTAGGTGTGCAACATACATCTAATGTAGGTATCATGCCAACTCGAACCACAGTGGCACATGTTCCATGTGGTGCAGTATTTCAGGAATTTTGTTACCTGTATTAATCATGGCAGCGTTGCAAAGTAATCTGGTTTAGGAATGTACAGGCATTCAAATCCCCCTACCCTATATACAGCTGTGTGTATGTAGCAAAGTTTTCAACTCACTTATTCCTACCGACATTTCCTTGATGAAATCTTAGCTGCATGTTGCAGTGTTAGGCCGGGTTCACATACATTGTAGAAGTATACGGTATACGGTATTCGTTCTTTGTTATTCACTATTCGCTATACGCTATTCAGGCATGGCGGGTCACATAAGGTAGCACGCGTGTTTACGCTGTCAAGTCGACCCAGTACACAATCACCCGTACCATCAACTCCCTATCCCATGCAGGGAGAATTTCTCCTCCTACACAACCATCCCAGCAATCTATTAACAGTTTCTAAACTGAGATTACATTGGAACGTACCTTTTTTTGTTTCAAGAAAGCTATAAATTGAGTATATGAATAAAAAAACTGACCCAACTCCGCTGGGGGTCATTTTGCTAGGGTAAATCAATTAAAACTGATTATTTCTAATTTGTTTAATAACATCATATTTGATCATGATACACAACACTGATCAGAATATCAGTCTACATGCTAATTTTTGCTAAAGGGCAAATCCAGACCAAAAATTGTCATCATTTCATAAACGAGAGGTGGTATACGCTGCACGAAAATGGAACAAGCACGATTCCCACTATACAACACTATACGCGGCTATATGGCATTTTCGAATAGTGCCCTCTTACGTGACCTGGTATTAGGAAATCCTATCGTTTGATTCAAGCTATTCGCGTGCCCTCGAAAACGTGCACCGTATACCCAAATAGTATACTCCTATGTGAACCCAGCCTTAGGAAATTCCTTAGCAAACTCTCCATTTGTCAGGAAAGATATTCCTTAGACTGCATAAGTTATGAATGTGCTATCAAATTGGTGTAATGGACAACAGTGCTACTTTAGTGTAGTCATTAAGACCTTGTCACTTTTTCCCCAAACTCTCTCTGTGTATCTTTTGTTGTGGGTATTTGCATAGAATCTACTTCAGCAAAAATCTTGGTTGCATTCATGCAGGTATTTATTGTGTTGTTGTCATGTTCTCAGTTTGGCCCTGACGTAATAATGGAGATGAACATTACTCCCAGCCTTATCGACACTCTTGGAGTCTTATCCAAATTGTCTCTTGTTCTCAGATATCTCCATATATAAGTTTTTATGCTCTTATCAAGCAGTAAGGTCTGTGATTTGCTGGGTCTAAATAGACTGGTTTACCAATGTCTTCATTTCTGTAGGTAATTAAGTCCAAAATCAGTAACTAGATTGCTAATGCTGAACAAATTAGCAAAGATGTGGTAATTGGATACAGTTTGTGTCTTAAAATTTACTGATGTCTCAATGTAATTTTATGATTTCTCTGAGGGGATGGTATACAGGCAACTCTTGTTGTAACAAAATCCTTGAGACCGGCAGTTTTCTTTTGTTGCAACAAAATATTGCTAAAGCCAGGCAATAGAGTTTGCAAAGATAGATATGATAATCTGAGGACCTGAATTTGTACTTTGTTGTAACAAGATTTTTTGTTACAACCAAGGTCATTAATGTGAGTGCACAGTAGAAAGTTTTGTTGGATACATTCTGAGGAGTGTTACCCGAAGGAAAACAAAATATGCTGTATAATAGTCGGGGGGGGGGGGGGGGGGAGGGAGGTAGAAGAAGAAGCAGCAGACTAAATCTATTCATTTTCTTGGTACCAATATGCATAATGTGTAGTGTGTTTTAGTTTTATCCATTTAGTGCTCATTACTAGTATGCGGCCAATGGAACATTAAAAACCACAGATATATGACTCCAAAATTTGTGATAGTAATTATCATTAAAAAACAACAACAACAAATGTTGCTTTCATACCACTCTTCTATGAATTTATGTTGGGAATTTTCCTTTTTTTTTCTCTCTCCTAGCCTTGGCTTATTCTTGCACCTTTTTTAATGCCTCCACCACGAAATAGTGCCGGAGCATTATATTTTCAGGTTATCTGTCTGTCTCTCTGTAATCAATGTTGTGTATGACATAAATTAAGAACCGTTTGAGGGAACCAATTAAGCATATGTTTGTATGAATGGACGAAGTTGTGCCCATCGAATGTTGGGCACATACGGTCATGGTGAAAGGTCATACGTCAAAGGTCAAATGCTAAAAATTCACTATATCCCTCTGTATCTTTGCAATGCCTGAATGTATTTTCATGAAACATTGCATATACATGTTTTACCAGTGAGATTTTCTGGGGAAAGTTTTGGGTCATAAGGTCATTGGTCAAAGGGCAAGTGAAAATGCTGAAATTTCATTCTTTTCCTCCGCATCTCAGAAATAGCTCAAGGTATTTTCATGAAACTAAGTGCATGTATTGCCTGACATTGATTATCTTTGAAGTTTTGGGTCATTAGGTCAAAGGTCAGGTTAAAATGCTAAAATTACACTATTTTTTTCCATCTCCTGTAAATGATTGAATGTACACACCTATCAGTGCAATTAAACTTAGTACATACAATTTTGTATGTGCATTTCCATACAGTGAACATATAGGGACAGTTCTGGGCCTTGGAATCAAAGATCGAGTAAAAATCCTAAAATTTTACCTGGGTGCCATTTCATGAAAGTTATCAGGCCTGACAAGTTGTCAGTGTCTGTCAATTTCAATAGAAGCCTTGGTTTCGATTGGCTGAGAAGCTCTGGTCACTGGCTGTTACCATGGTGAATGTCATAGACTGACAACTTGTCAGGGCTGACAACTTTCATAAAATGGTGCCCTATTTTTCCATATTTTCCAAGTGGCTCATAAAAATAAGACAGTTTATAGTTCCACTGTTGACTTTGTACATGAGCAGAAAAGGTCATTTGTACCAACAGGCATGATGATTTTTAAATTCACTGAGATAAAAGCATCTGTGATGCAATGATTATTCATGGTATCTGTGTAAATGTTACTTTCTAGTACATCCACAGGACAGGAGGCCTGGTATTCTGGCAAGATTAATAGAAAAAGTTTATTAAAGCATGCAATGTAAAACAAAGATATTGATGCTTCCCCAAGTTGACGGACCATACTGGTCACCTGGTCTATGCAAGTTCATTCTGTGTTTGAACAGGAATTCCATAAGTTGGGTAAGCTTAAACATTATTACATTTTTAACATGAGTAAATGCCTAACCAACTCGGAAAATGTCACAGTCATTTGTACCAATGTGCATGTGGTCTAATTATGAACTGGCTTGTAATTAGAATTGGTGTAAAATCACCAGATAATGATAACTTGCCAGTCGTGACAAATTAATGTCTGTCATTTCCATTAACAACTTTTCTTCTTCTATTTGCTTGTATGTGTGCTTGTGTGTGTGTGTGTGTGTGTGTGTGTGTGTGTGTGTGTGTGTGTGTGTGTTGTGTGTGTGTATATATTTGTGTCTGCGTGTTTGTGTGTGTGTGTGTGTGTATACTTGTGTGGTTTCATGTGGATATTATGGCCCATGATTAAATGAGGGTACTGTGGAGCATTGTTTGAAAAAAATATTGAAAACAACTGTTACGGTCTTGACTTGAACCTTGCTGAGGGAACACTGATACCCTCCAGGGAAGGTCTTAAATACATGCAGTGGCATAGCTTGCAAAGTGTGTAATGATGGTGTTATGTATAGGAGAATGTACAAACAATAAATTACATTAGAGAGAGAAGAAATTAATGTATACACCCTCAGTCACGACGATATTCCAGTTGTAAAATACATTTTCTATTGAATACGGGTGAGAGGACCAGTTCACCAAGTGGTAGGAAACAGACCGCTATTGTGGACTTTGTGAAACGAGACCTCTATGTCCAATACTAGTATGTTAACTTACTGAAATCAGTTAGATATGTTTAGAGGTCTTTTTTTTCCCTTTCTATTTATTTTCTACCCCCTCATAAACGTTTCTTGTAGTAATTGTTTTATTACCGACAATCATTGATGAATAAATATTGCACAGTATTCAGAATGTGAATAAGTATGTTTGTTGTTGTCTTCTAAAAAGAGAGAGAGAGAGAGAAAAAGGCTTTGCCATCCCTCCTTTTTTCCTCTCTGTCTATAGACATGTACACACACACAAGGACATATATATATATATATATATATATATATATATATATATATTTGAATTAATTTGATTTGACTTATGTGAGGTCAACTTAAGCAGTGTTGACTATACATATACATTTACGTATATATACATTGTGTATTTGAATATATTCAAAATTTATGCTGGTACTGCTGTAGAAGTCTGCTCAGGAATCAGTGGAAAGTGTTCAGTCTCTTAATATAGATTGTGAATATGTATATATATATATATATTTGTTTTGTTTTGTTTTTTAGTATTTTTTTTTTAATTTTAGCATATTCAAAATTTATGCTGGTACTCTGCTGTAACAGTCCGCTCAGGAATCACTGGAAAGTGTATGGTCTTTAAAATCGTTTCTTATTGCAGTGCAGCTAAAGCTTTATTAACTCTTTTTTATGAGCTATTATTTTTTATTAAAGGCAAAATTTCGAAACTTGCGAGGGAACACCCTCTCCTAAATAATTCTTGTAGATCATGGCTGCGTGCCCTCGCTCGGTTATTTTGCTCCCTAGCTCGGTTATTTTGCTCCCTAGCTCGATCGATTAAAAACCCGTTGAGGACGAGTCCCGAATATACTCGGGGGTGTATATTGGAAATGCGTGTTGTAGCAAAATCAGTCCGTCCTCTACGGGTTTTAGGACGGAAGTGATAAAGTCCATCAGAGTGATGTGCACTATGTACCCCGAGTAACCCCTTCTGTGTTGTTACTTTTATACGATCCTGCGTAATGATAGTGGCATCGCGTGCTGGTATACCATAATAACGGTAACCAGTGCTTCTCTTCCATGTAAGCCTTCTACAAGCACCGTGACGTTATCAATACCCCCTGCATGTTACTGTTAGGCCTACTGATTTGTGTACACCCTATAGTTCAGAAGGACACGGATATATAGTCGGCAAACTAACTTATTAGCGCCAAGCATACAGGAGTTCATGTCAGAATTTTCTGTTTAAGGTCAAGCCTTAGCGACTCCAAGTGCTCCTCTCCGGTTTTGCAGGTAACACGCTTCTGATTTGGTATACCCCATATATTTTTATCTTTGTATTATTCTCTCTCTTTTTCTTTTTCTTTTTTTCTACCATTGTTCTTTTTCTTCACCTCCTTTTATGATTCTTCCACAGGTATTATAATTGTTAATATTAACACATCCCCCTTGGGAAAAGAAAAACATCTGAAAGAGAGCAACCATTTTTTGCAAGTGTGAGCGAGTCGTGTTCGCAAAAAAAAAAAAAAAAAAAAAAAAAAAAAAATATATATATATATATATATATATATATGTCTTATTCATTTTCTTCATTATTAGGCCTACACAAAAATATGTGCGTATTCACAAACAGCACCTGCAGGGCAGGTCTTTAATGTGTCCAGTCTCCTGATAATGTGATCAGTACATGTGCTAGATAACAGAAGGATAAGAAGCATCAACCATGGGGTTGCGAACACGATATCGGTGCTACAAAAGTCACAGAGGCATTATATTTATTTAGACTTTACCTCCCAGGTAAGTCAGCTGTAAAGGAAAGGTAGCGAAAACAAAATATAATCTAACGCCCGCCAATCACACCAGTCCTTCGTCGTTGCTGACAAATCCCGTAGTGGTCGTGAATCTTAAAACCTTGCTTGAAACACTAGCCCACTGGGCAGGTGATATTTTTGGATAATCATAGGCCCGAAATATCTTAGAGTTTCTTAATGTTTTCTTAATTATATTCATCTTACACCAGAATAATGCAATCGTCTGATTTGCAAGCTGACGTCACGTGTTTGATTCGTTAACCGGGCAGTGAGAGATACGTGTATAGAACTCACAAATGTTCATGTTTTGCAATAATGCTTCTTGAAAAAGCATGTATAGCTATTCAATACAGTGCAGATTCATGTTATTTATCCATGTTACTCTCCGCGAGTAAATGTCAACATGAGCTAGGAGATGAAAGGTGATGTATACTCAAGGACTTGTTATCTCTGTTGCTGTGTTCATAGGTCAGTGCAAATTACGCAATCATTGTGACTTTAATATGACATCAAGCTATGGTTCTATTTCTCATGGAATGAACAAGGTTTAGGTATAATTATACACGTATAGGCTGAGAAGCAAACTGTCATATCATTTTCCATTAATACACATGACACACAATGTTGATGTGAAATAAGGCTATGAATCGCAAAATGTATAAAGCGTGGTTATGACCTGCACAGACTAAGCGAATTTAAAGGTCGATTATACATGTTTATGTTTCCGACAGGATCAAGATTTTATCTATACCATTATCACGCCCATTTTGTTCGCTGTGTCGTACAGCTCACAAGCACTATTTTTCCTGTAATATCTGTGTGCACAAAC